>NC_057803.1:421152474-421215604 GCF_018294505.1 Triticum aestivum | reverse complement strand
CGATCGGCTTCAGTTAGCAGCAGTAGCGAAGGAATCGCTCGATTGGGTTCAGTTAACAGCCATCGATCGATCGCTCGGGTTCAGCAACGTGTAGCCTATAGTGCAATCGCTCGGGTTCAGTTAGATCCCAACGCCTCACTCGGGTTCAGTTAGAGCCAATGCCTCGCACACAAGCGCACACGTGTACGAGAGAAACGCGCATCACTCGGCCCCCAACCTCTCACAGATGAACAGTGAGCGGTGGCGTTGCTCTGGATGAACAGGACCCCGTGGTGCGTGGGAGGGCTGGATGAATAGTAGATGGTGGAGGGGTGCCCATGGAGGGGTGGTTGAACAGGACCCCGTGGTGTGGAGGGCTGGATGAACAGTAGACGATGGAGGGGTGGTTGAACAGTAGCCTGTGGAGTAGCGCGCGGTGGAGGCTGGATGAACAGGAGCCCGGAGGAGGTTGACGGTAGCCCTTGGAGGCTGGAGGAGGTTGACGGTGGATGAACAGTAGCCCGTGGAGTCCCGTTTTGCGGTACGCCACAACCCCCCTGATCAACAGGACCCCATTTCGACCGTAGTAGGTCGAAGAGAAGTCTGTTTCCTCTGTTTTGAGGTACGCCAGACCCCTCTCTATGAACGGGATCTCGTTTCGACCATAGGCGGTCAAACAAAATGCTGTTTCCTCCATTCTGCGGTACGCCAGGCCTTGTTTCGGCTGTTCCGTCCAAGCCGGTTGGCTCCTGATGAACATCACGCATTTCGTTGCCTCCGGATGAACTCGCCGCAGTTTCTCCATTCCGACCCAGCCGGTTGGCTTCCTATGAACAAGATGTCGTCGCTGCTCTCCGCTACCTCTCCATGTACATGAGCCCTGGCCATACGTATGCACCAGTAGGCATTCGAGACCCCGCCCATACGTATGTACGTGGCCATATTTACTTTCTTGCACCCTAGATGTTTGTATGTGTACACAATATTGACGGGACTGCGTGACATGCTACATCCACGCCTCTAGGACAACCCGTGCCCTTCCTTACTTGGCCCACGGTTCATTGTTGCAACCCGCAGCCAGAACGATCGACCAGGATGTATGTACACGTTCGCGATCAGACAGACAAGAGACAACCCTACTTATGGTTCGACCGGGTGGGTCCCAGCTGTTGGTGAGGTAAGGAGGTACTTCCTTGCGTGCAAAGATATAGCTGGTTGGTCCCAGCTGTCAGGGGGAGAATCATATTTTGTGCCCGTAATATGGACGCACTTCCTTGCGTGCGAAGATGTAGCTGGTGGGTCCCAACAGTCAGGGGGACCGTTTTTTCATGAAAATACGGTGGCCCGTCTGGTGGGTCCCTGCTGTCAGGTGGAGGAATCATTATTTTGCGCGTAATAGGAGACACTTCATTGTTGCGGCCGTGGCCCAACTGTCAGCCTCTCCACGTATAGTACACTTCCGATGGAAGTTGTTCCTTGACCACATTGACCACGCCGCATCGAGAGCACCAAGGCGGTGGACGACGGCGAGGCCTGGGAAGGGGACGACGCGGAGCTAGGGAAGACATGGCAGTGGATGCCCACGCGGAAAGGAGTATGTGGGTTGACTGGTTCGGCTACGGTGTGAGGCCGCCGTTGCCGCAGAATAACAAGGGATGTGCGTGAGTAGATGGATGGCCTGGCCAGAGGATGGAGTAGGCTGGGGCGGTCAGGCCTGCGCGGCAGCAGAGCCGGCCACGGGAGGCAGGAGCAGGCGGCACGACCGACGCTGGTTTGGGCAGCTGGAGTAAGAAAACCAGAGGTTGAAGAAGCACCATGGTCATTGGATGGACATCGGATGGTCACTAGAGCTAGAATCATTTATATTGACTAAGTTGACAAATCCCTCCGTTCGCGTCAACTTAGTAGGCCCACAAGTGAGCCTCCCACTATGGTGGGTCCCACATAGTAGGGGGAGTATTCATTTTTTGTGCGTAATAAGGAGGCACTTCCTTGCATGTGAAGATATAACCGGTGGGTCCGAGCTGTCAGCGGGAGGAACGTTTGTTTCATGAAATACAGAGGCCCTTCCGGTGGGTCCCAACTGTCAGTGTAACGCCCACAATGTGGCTATATCTCCCACTTGTCGAGGCACGACTTAGAGGCATAACCGCATGGTGGTTTTGTTGCAAGAGGAGTAATCTTCACAAAATCCCATGTACTGACTAATAAAGGGATAAAGAGTTGGCTTACAATCGCCACTTCACACAAATAACAAGTTAAACATACATCATCCAGTATACAATCAAGGTCCGATTACAGAACCAAAGTAAAGGAAGAGAACCCCAAAAGCTAGATCCCCGATCATCCCAACTGGGTTGCACCACTGATCATCAGGAAATGAAACATAGTAACAATCCAGATCCTCGTTGAACTCCCACTTGAGTTCGGTAGCATCACCTACACTAGTATCATTGGCACCTTCAACTGTTTGGAAGTATCTGTGAGTCACGAGGACTCAACAATCTCACACCCGCGAGATCAAGACTATTTAAGCTTATGGGTAGGATAAGGTAGTGAGGTGGAGCTGCAGCAAGCGCTAAGCACATACGCAAAAAAGAGTAAGTTGAGAAGCTACGCAATGGTCGAATATCTGTAAGTGATCAAGAAGTGATCCTGAGACTACCTACGTTCAAACATAACCCAAGACCGTGTTCACTTCTCGGACTCCGCCGAAAAGGGACCATCATGGCTACACACGCGATTGATTCATTTTAATTAAGTCAAGAGTCAAGTTCTCTGAAAACGGGATATTAACAAATTCCCATCTGCCACATAACCGCGGGCATGGCTCTTGAAAGTTTATACCCTGCAGGGGTGTCCCAACTTAGACCATCACAAGCTCTCATGGTCAACGAAGGATATTTCTTCTCCCGGAAAGACCCGATCAGTCTCGGAATCCAGGTTACAAGACATTTCGACAATGGTAAAACAAGACCAGCAAAGCCGCCTGATGAGCCGACAAATCCCGATAGGGGTCACACGTATCTCATTCTCAGGGCACACCGGATGGGCAAGACGTCGGGTTGGCATAGACCCTGGTTGCCCAGTGGGCACCGGACATCGCCCAGTTTGGACCAACAGTCAAAGGAGCACTGGCCCGGGGGTTTAAAATAAAGATGACCCTTAAGTCTGCAGAACCCAAGGAAAAAGGCTTAGGTGGCAAATGTTAAAACCATGGTTGGGCCTTGCTGGAGGAGTTTTCTTCAAAGCGAACTATCAAGGGGGTCCCATAACCCCAACCACGTCAGGAACGCAAAATCGGGGAACATAACATTGGTATGACGGAAACTAAGGCGGCAAGAGTGGAACAAAACACCAGGCATAAGGCCTAGCCTTCCACCCTTTACCAAGTATATAGATGCATTAAATTAAATAAGAGATAATGTGATATCCCAACATATCCATGTTCCAACATGGAACAAACTTCAACTTTACATGCAACTCGCAACGCTATAAGAGGGGCTGAGCAAAAACGGTAACATAGCCAAACAACGGTTTGCTAGGAATGTGGGTTAGAGGCTTGACATGGCAATATGGGAGGCATGATATAACAAGTGGTAGGTAGGGCGACATAGCGATAGAGCAAACAACTAGCAAGCAAAGATAGAAATGATATCGAGGGTATGGTCATCTTGCCTGCAATGTACTTAGAGTTGTCAAAAGCTTGCTCCTCGTTAGCATACTCAATTGGTTCTTCGTTCACATACTAGTCTCCCGGCTCTACCCAAAGAAAGAACACAAGCAACGGAACAACAATAAATCACGATGCAATGCACAAGCAACATGATGCAATACATGGCATGATATGCAAGATATGATATGCAATGCATATGCGTGCTCCGGAAGGGAAAGAATGATCAAGGCATCAAATTGGCAAACCAAGTATTCCTCCGGAAAGATGAGGTGATTTCGGTCGAAATCGATATAAGGATCACCAGAAACGGATGCACGGTTTGCAAAGGAAAAGCAATACAAGGATGACACAAATCTGCGATTAACAGCATGATAGCACATACAATGCAACAAGAAACTAAGCTACTGCACTCCAACATAGCAAAAAAAGCATATGGAAGTGATTTACAAGAGATGCTTGACAAAACATGAACACTGAGCTATGGCTAAATCACACACTAGAACTGGTTCAAACAAGCATGGCAAAAGTGCAAAAGATATCACCTTCACAGACTTAGTGAGAATACTAACATGTCTAAAACAACATCAGGAAGCATAGTTTAGAGCTAGCAAACAATATTCTACTGGATAATACCATGGCAAACAAAGGCACGTCATCCTTATACTAAATTCATAGAACAAAACTCCCTTACTGAACATGAGCCAAAAAGGCACAAAAGATATGATGGCACCCATGTAAACATAGCAAGTTTCATAAACGGATCCAGACTTTGCAAGCTCATGCCACTCACCACAAAGCATTACATGACAACACAAACATACCAACAGTAAGAAGACATTTTCATGAAGCTAAACATGGCAAGAGAAAGTTCATAGGATGCATGGACCACTAGCAAAACACATGGCTATATGGATTAACATGTTAATAATCTACTAGGAACAATATATAGCAAAAATAGAGCATGGTAATGACAATCTAGAGCACTCAATAATTGCAACCAGAGGCATGAATGGATAGAGAACAACCACATGTTCAAAACATCCTTACTGAAATACCTCAAAATGTGCATGCATCTCATGGTAGAAACAAGTTTACATGGCATCAAAATAACATCAGGACAAAGGACTTGGCAAAATCCTAAGTGGCTGAAATCAGCAACATTATGAAGCGTAATTTGTATGCTTGTTCTTGTCACCACATATATCACAAAAATACAATACTTGCACCTCTGTAAATATGGCATGATGGAGATCATAAAACATATAGACATCATGCTCATAGGATGAACACACAAAATGCAACAAAAATGACAAATCATCAAGTTTCTGTCAACTTCCAGCAGACAACATTTTATAGCACTCTTGCAACGATGATAATAGCATAAATATGGACAGTAACATGCATGCAAAAGGCACTAACATTAAGATCTTAACGATACGAACATTTCGACATATCATATGCATGATTCGGAGCACCGAGAATGGAGATGTAGCATGCTGAACAGGGCATCACAATATGCAGATTCGGAGCACCGAGAACGTGGATGGGATGGAGCAGGATGAAGAGATTCGGGGACGGCCGGGCATTTGGTTCGATGGATGGGTGGATCTGGTCCACCTTTTCTAGATCCACCGGAGAGAAGACCCCGGCGAGCTTGGGGGCGGTCGCCGGCGAAGCCGACGACCTCCGTCGAGGCAGCGCGGCTCTCGGTGCGATGGGTCCGCTGGAGTCGTCATCGGCACGGCGCGCGGCACAGAGCAGCGAAGCGGCGAGGTCGGTGGGTGAAGGTGCCGGCGTCTGCGAGAGGAGCTTGGGGCGGCGGAGGCTGGAGGCGAGGAGGTGACCGGCGAGGGACGCGGCGGCAGGGTAGGCGGCACGCGGGCGCGGGCCGAGGAGGGCCCGATCCGGGCCGCACGGGCCGGCGGCGGCGGGGTGCGGCGGTTGACATGTGGCGCTTCAGTTTTGGCACGGACGCGGTGGCGATTTCGTCCGGCGAAGGTCGGACGTGTCCGGTGGCGGCGGGGAAGGATTTTTAGGGTTTCGTCTGCGAAATTTCGGGGGAGATGTCTATTTATAGGTAGAGGGAGCTAGGAGAGACGAAATGAGGTGTGGTTTTCTCCCACACGATCGTGATCCAACGACGGAGAGCATGGAAGTGGTTTAGATGGGTTATTAGGCTGTATTGGAGGGGTTTTGGGCTGCAACACAAAAGAGGCTTTTGCGGTTACCCGGTTAACCGTTGGGGCATCAAACGACCTCGAAATGGAACGAAATTTGACAGGAGGCCTACCGGTGATGTACCAAGGCCACTCGACAAATCTCGACCCATTCCGAGAACATTTAACTCCCGCTCACGAAAAGAGACAAGAGGGGTGCCCCGGGTGCATGTTGGAGTGTCGGATTGTGAAACAGACAACGGGGAAAAAGCTCGGATGCATGAGATGAACACATATGCAAATGAGATGCACATGATGACATGATATGAAATGTATGATATGAAAAAAATACAAAATGAAAGACAAAACCCAACCACGAAGGGAATATCATAACACATAGCCGAAAATGGCAAGAGTCGGAGTTACAAATATGGAAAGTTACATCCGGGGTGTTACAGTCACGTGCAGGAATCATTATTTTGCGTGTAATAAGGAGGCACTTTCTTGTGTGGGTCCCTAATGTTAGCCTCTCCACTTACATTGCTCCTCCGATGGTTGTCGTTTGTTGACCATGTTGACCACGCCGCACCGAGAGCACAAATGTGGCGGACGAGGGAGAGGACCAGGAAGGGAATGACCAAGAGACGGCAAAGCTAAAACAGCAGATGCCCACGCTGAGGGGAGTGCGAGTGCTGACTGGTCGGCTGCGGGGTGAGGCTGACCTCGCAAGAAAATAACAGGTTGTGCAGGTGGGTAGAGGGACGGCCTAGCCGCAACACAACCGGCCACAGGAGGAGGGATTAGGCAGTCCCGCCGGCGCTGGTTTGGGCAGCTGTAGCAGGTAGATAAGAGATTGAAGAAGCACAACGGCTGTTGGATGGACATCCAACAGTCACTACTCTGTGTTGACTAAGTTGACAAAGCCTTGCGTATGCATCAAAAAAAATTTAGGACAGTGTCATCGTCAACCTTGTAGGCCCAGAAGTTAGCCTCCAAATCTGTGGAAAACAGCATACAACCCATTAGCCATTATTGTCAATAATTTGCAGCCCATTTGCTAATTTTTAAGGATATTTTGGAGCCCATATTATTTTTACTACCATTATAGACCATATTCTGGGCACTGCTAAAAAAATCAACAAAATATTGCATATTTCGGTGGGGTTCGAACTCTTTTAATCACGAAATTTCGAGTCACGTTAAAAATAATTTTAAAAAATTTATAAAAAGAAAATTTAAAAAATTCTCCCCAAAAAATTGATGAAATTGTAATCTTTACTAGGAAGATGCTCATGCGTTGCATGAAACATCAAGATGCATTTGTATGTGTAGTTTATCTTGTGGGAGAAAAGGATGAACGAGGGAAGGCTGTATCTGCAAATGTGCAGAGGAGTGCGGGTAAATTGCCATAGTTTCCTTCGTATCCATTAGATATAGATCGTACGATCTATATTGCAGGATGGCAGGCACACCATCATCACCAACTCAGCTTTTTATAAGAGTAGAGAAATCAAGAAAAAATGATATTTGAATGTAATTGCCGATTGTCTTTGGTTTAAAAATTTATAGCCCATTTATTACAAATTATAGCCCATTTTCTGGGGAAGCCCATTTCTTACTACTTACATCCCTCCTCGTCTTGAAAGATTTGCAGCCCAGCAGGGCTAGGAAATGCAAGTAGGCCTCATTTGTATTCTCCAGAAAAGAAGAACTGGGCTAGACATTTTCAGAAGGAAAAAAGATATCAACTGGGCTCGTCATGTGCCTAAATAAAAAGTGTAAGCATGGGCTAGACGGGACATAGCTCCCGCACAGCGCGCTCCGTCTCTAAAACTAAAAAACAACTGGGCGGGCTATTGGGTCCCTGGAGTTATCCGCTCGTTGTGTAATTTTCACGTTTATTGACAACATTGACAATGGCATGGAACCTAGTTGTCAAACAATTAGGAGGAAGTTTTTTTGGTTTGTAATAATGAGGCACCTGCTTGTGTAATGTAATGACCCTGGTGGGTCCCTACTGTGAGCCTCTCCATGTACATTCATCTCTTGATTCCTCTCAATTGTTGACCATGTTGACAACACCAGACGGTGGTGGGCACAACGAGCGAACCAAGACGGAGAACGATGGCGAGGCCTCGGACAGGATCGAACAGGAGCCATGGAAGATGCAGCAGTGTAGTGGCAGATGGAGGGGAGTATGTGGGCAACAACATGTAACTCAAGCTTACAAATGGTAAAAAAGCCCAAGAATTAATTGTTCATCAAATTTAGACAAAACCCAGATTGAACATGACAATAACATCTAACCCAACCACTATTTTTTGCAGTCACAAACAAATGGATCGGTCTGATCCATAAAATCAACATCTTGTGCAACAAAAAATATTGGAGGATGACTACAAGTTGTTGTAAATAGAAGCCGAGCATGTTCAGAAGCCCATTTGTGCACCTGAAACTTCTTTTTTTGCTATTCAACATGTCCGTCCGTGAGAAATCTCTTGTTGAAAAACGTAAGCAGTAACCCCGCATTCAACAGGAATAATGTCACAAAGCTTCTATTTGCCTGGTTGGATGCATATCCATCCATCGTTATTGTCCTCAAACGAATGTCATGAGAACCGACAAAATGCTGGTGCTGATTACACCATCGATTCGTTATATATTTTCTCCATGTGTTAGCAATGCCTAAGTAGACATGAAGACTGAAAAAAGTTAAGGTCTGAAAAAAGAGTATGTCAAAAGAGCGACAGCTGAATAGTTAATTATAGTACAATACATATGGGCTTTCAATGTGCATGAAATCATCACATTTATATATAAATTCTCCAGAGATCGAAAGCATCGAAGCAAGCCAATAATTATGTTCAGATCAAAACTAGACATTCCAATTTATAAGATCTTGAAAGAATCCAACATCATTGATAGGCTATCCATGGACGAACTCTTCATTGAGCATAAAACTTGTTACTACACAAAGTGTACTCCAAGATGATATAAAACTTATGCGCACAAATGAAAAATGCAACTTATTATTATAGATGTTTAGATGATAATATACGGTACCTAAAAAAGCGAGGAGCCAAACACCAACTTGTCAAGGTCTCTAGTTTGGGCGCAGAGATGACAGTTATTTGTGAAGGTTTATAACAATCATCAAGGAGCAACCTTTGAACTAAAGGGGCATCTTCGATGATGAGCTGCTATCCTTCAAAACAAATTCCAATTATTTTAAGGTGAGGCAACTTTATTTGGAGACAACTGATAAGGATTTCTTTTCCCAAAACAATCAACAAGCGCTCCAGGGTAGGCAGCTGGAGTGGATGATGTTGTGCAGTGAGGCCTCTGAAAAATATACCAGCACAAGCGGAAGTTTTTTTAGCAGTGGGAGTCAAAGAATTTATGCCAGATCGTCTGGTAGATGGAACAGGGCGAAGGTGGCGGTGTGGAGAGAGGAGGAAAACTACGACATGGACAATGGTGGTGTCGGCACAAATTCTTGGTGGTCTGTTCGTGGTATGAAACTTTTGTGGTAATGGTAGAACTCAAACTATTGGAGTTTTTCGAATTCAGGGGATGTCAGCCAAGCGTCCACCATGTAGGGTATGGACAGCAGGTAGCGTGTTGGGATGCAGAGGCATTGAACGGGGCCCTCCAGGTGAGAGGAGACGATGGCTCTGAGGAGATCAAATTCAGGAAGGACAGATATCTAATGATAGTTGAGATTGAGGGGCGCGGTGCTCCATAGACGACGCCACCGAGTTGAGAGGACTTGTGTGCAGCAGCAATCCTTGTTGGGGAGAAGCGAGATGATGCCCCAAGGATGTCGTCTGGAGATCGCTGATGCAGTCAACCGAAGATTCTACGGGTTCCTCAGATCTGGATGGGGGGTGGGGGGCTCGCCGCTTCTCCACGTGAGTGGGTACAGTTTCTCGCTTTTAACTTGTTTCCTGTTATAGTAACACTTGGTTTTGACTATTGAAAAGATTTTATATAGTGCCTAATCTAATCTTTGAGGTTGCCTTTGACTATTGATAAGATTTTATATAATTTGAAAATTATATCATTCAAAGATCCTTTCATGTTCCGTTTAAAAGAAAGATCATTTCACGTACGAATTTGATGGTATGATTTGAGCAACTTGCATGTCCTATACTGCCCCTATTTGGATACTCTAACTTAGCTAGAGGTTAGACTAACTCATGACTGACGCATAAGTAACTCTAGCCAAAGAGGTGTTTGAATGACAGGGTTAGATTGACAATAAATGCACTTGATGGAGAGAGAAAAGTGATTTTTTAGTGGGCCCCATGAGAACTATCTCCAATTAGAACCTCTTGGGTGGGATAGTTTTTTTGGTGGGTTTGGTGCAACTTGCTCCAATTTAACCCTCATGTTTGGATACTTTAGGGCTATTTGAGCCCCAACTAACTCAAACTAACTCTAACCCACCGATCCAAACAGGGCCAAAGTTAGTCTTAGAAAACACATTAAGCCCTATATACATGGAAAGTAGGAGTACATGATACTAGCAAACCATCAACATTAGTAGTCGTTCATTGGTTGGTTTCAATTTTTGATTTAGTTGTTGTGCTTCTACCATCCAATATTCGCGTGTGGTTTTTTCTAGAATAAAAAAGGAGGTAGTACTTATTGTGGGAAAGGTGAAGTGATGGTTGCCTCGCCCGAGAAACTTATTACTGTGTGAATATTGGAGTACCAGCGGATTCATAGAAAAGATAAATGATGGTTGCTTTGTCTGAGTAACTTACTGTGGTGAAGGTGGGGCTCTGTGATTTTACTGCTGACTAGTAATTATTACTGTGACGCAACGACCGGGGTGAATCCTCCCTGCAGTTGTGCACTCAAAATTGATGCATGGCAGGTGGAGCCAGATGAAGGATGTCCCACATGTCGGTGAAACGAAGTTGAATTGTTTATGGCATTGCTATCAATTCTTCAGGATTTGTTTATATGTACGCATAGTTTTCCAGCATAATCAAATTGTATTGTGATGCTATGAAGGTTTCAACTTCAGTTCTGACAGGAAGAAAAGGTTTCAACTTAGGATTCATGTGTCCTCTTGCCTCAAGATTGTCTAGTAACAACATTCCATCAAATACATATGAAACTACCATGGCTGCTAATGCATCTCAATAGTTCATAGATAAACGCCAATATTCACACCACAACTTAAGACAAAGTTGTGAGAAGGTGTACAAATAAACAAAAATATAATTGATCTATCAAGTTCGTAGGCATGGCTCTATTTCTTGAGCACATTGTTCTTTGGTTGGCAGCCAGTCTCACCCAGCTCTGTAGCCAAAAAAGAGGTGTACGGAGGACATCACAATCCGATCATTTTGTGCAGCCCCACTAAAATTGAGCTGATCATCCCTGTTTGCAAATATATTAAGTCAGTGTGATTACAATAATAGTGGAACTAGATGATGAAACATAACAAACACAAATAGAAGCCGATCACCTATGTGATCTCTCTTTAGGAATAACTACTTGTTGGAGAAGATTAGGTACAGAGTTAGATGAGGAGAATAGCAAAACCAATCTCCCTTTCTGCTCCCACAGAAATGTAAAAATGTTGCTCGTGTGACATTGGCAGTCCCACAGAATTGATTTGTGCAGTTCACCAAAAGGTCGCAATAGCAACGAGGTGAAATGGATAGCCCTGTTTGCAAAAGGAGGTAGAAAGGAAACAATTACTGCCCAATAACACGAGTTGAAGAGACATATGCCAACAAAAAAGAAGCATATTCCATGTAATAAGGGAAATATAGGAGCATGGTGGTTTATCAAAAACGGTTTGAGGATGAGATTCCAAGATGGAAAGTACGCTGACCGACATACGTTTTAAGCAAACAACTAAAGAAGATCCACATGTAGGATTTTCCACGTGCAGCAATGTGGGAAGATGGGCAGTGGAGCAAGGCCGGAGGAAGCTGTACCTGAGGGTTGTTGGTATGTAACTAGGAGGGCACCGACGACCGAGATCTGCCCACACCGCGGCAGCGAGCAAGTGGCGAAGGCCCTACTGCGCCAAAGCTTGGTCAAAGAGAAAGGCGGGTACCATAGATCGGGACATGCTACCTAAAAGCTCAGATGCATGAGATGAACACATATGCAAATGAGATGCACATGATGACATGATATGAAATGTATGATATGAAAAAAATACAAAATGAAAGACAAAACCCAACCACGAAGGGAATATCATAACACATAGCCGAAAATGGCAAGAGTCGGAGTTACAAATATGGAAAGTTACATCCGGGGTGTTACAGTCACGTGCAGGAATCATTATTTTGCGTGTAATAAGGAGGCACTTTCTTGTGTGGGTCCCTAATGTTAGCCTCTCCACTTACATTGCTCCTCCGACGGTTGTCGTTTGTTGAGCATGTTGACCACGCCGCACCGAGAGCACAAATGCGGCAGACGAGGGAGAGGACCAGGAAGGGAATGACCAGGAGACGGCAAAGCTAAAACAGCGGATGCCCACGCTAAGGGGAGTGCGAGTGCTGACTGGTCGGCTGTGGGGTGAGGCTGACCTCGCAAGAAAATAACAGGTTGTGCAGGTGGGTAGAGGGACGGCCTAGCGGCAACACAACCGGCCACAGGAGGAGGGATTAGGCAGTCCCGCCGGCGCTGGTTTGGGCAGCTGTAGCAGGTAGATCAGAGATTGAAGAAGCACAACGGCTGTTGGATGGACATCCAACAGTCACTGCTCTGTGTTGACTAAGTTGACAAAGCCTTGCGTACGCATCAAAAAAAATTTAGGACAGCGTCATCGTCAACCTTGTAGGCCCATAAGTTAGCCTCCAAATCTGTGGAAAACAGCATACAACCCATTAGCCATTATTGTCAATAATTTGCAGCCCATTTGCTAATTTTTAAGGATATTTTGGAGCCCATATTATTTTTACTACCATTATAGACCATATTCTGGGCACTGCTAAAAAATCAACAAAATATTGCATATTTCGGTGGGGTTCGAACTCTTTTAATCACGAAATTTCGAGTCACGTTAAAAATAATTTTAAAAATTTTATAAAAAGAAAATTTAAAAAATTCTCCGCAAAAAATTGATGAAATTATAATCTTTACTAGGAAGATGCTCATGCGTTGCATGGAACATCAAGATGCATTTGTATGTGTAGTTTATCTTGTGGGAGAAAAGGATGAACGAGGGAAGGCCGTATCTGCAAATGTGCAGAGGAGTGCGGGTAAATTGCCATAGTTTCCTTCGTATCCATTATATATAGATCGTACGATCTATATTGCAGGATGGCAGGCACACCATCATCACCAACTCAGCTTTTTATAAGAGTAGAGAAATCAAGAAAAAATGATATTTGAATGTAATTGCCGGTTGTCTTTGGTTTAAAAATTTATAGCCCATTTATTACAAATTATAGCCCATTTTCTGGGGAAGCCCATTTCTTACTACTTACATCCCTCCTCGTCTTGAAAGATTTGCAGCCCAGCAGGGCTAGGAAATGCAAGTAGGCCTCATTTGTATTCTCCAGAAAAGAAGAACTGGGCTAGACATTTTCAGAAGGAAAAAAGATATCAACTGGGCTCGTCATGTGCCTAAATAAAAAGTGTAAGCATGGGCTAGACGGGACATAGCTCCCGCACAGCGCGCTCCGTCTCTAAAACTAAAAAACAACTGGGCGGGCTATTGGGTCCCTAGAGTTATCCGCTCGTTGTGTAATTTTCACATTTATTGACAACATTGACAATGGCGTGGAACCTAGTTGTCAAACAATTAGGAGGAAGTTTTTTTGGTTTGTAATAATGAGGCACCTGCTTGTGTAATGTAATGACCCTGGTGGGTCCCTACTGTGAGCCTCTCCATGTACATTCATCTCTTGATTCCTCTCAATTGTTGACCATGTTGACAACACCAGACGGTGGTGGGCACAACGAGCGAACCAAGATGGAGAACAACGGCGAGGCCTCGGACAGGATCGAACAGGAGCCATGGAAGATGCGGCAGTGTAGTGGCAGATGGAGGGGAGTATGTGGGCAACAACATGTAACTCAAGCTTACAAATGGTAAAAAAGCCCAAGAATTAATTGTTCATCAAATTTAGACAAAACCCAGATTGAACATGACAATAACATCTAACCCAACCACTATTTTTTGCAGTCACAAACAAATGGATCGGTCTGTGTCAGGACCCCGACTCGATGTCACATCGATCTAGCCGGTAACACCTCATATCACTTTGCGGCCTCACGCACGGTATCCCCACGGGTGTCGTCTTACCTTTGCCCGGGACCGTTTGCGCCTTTTGGCTCACGTATATGATAGTGTTGCTAGCATCCATATGATAAGGAGCCCGGGCTGACATGACTAGTCGTAAACCCAAAGTGGCACAGACTTACAGGGACAGGCATCCATGACCCAGCTTCGAACGTGTCGGTCATCAGCAAGTGGGTCCGGGCTGTAGCACTGGGCTAGCAGGACTCCGGTAAACCGGGCTGTAGCGGCTAACAGGACTCCGGTACTCAAAGCGTGACATTTCCCCGAAGGGACAGACACAGGAACGAAGAAGGACACATGCCGGCCAGCCTAAGTGTTCCAGAGCAGTAGCAAGCTACCATGGCTCAGCGGTAACACTAGGAGACATTTCCCGGTAAGAGAGGCTACTAAAGATAAACAACTAGATAGTCAGATCCCACACATACCAAGCATTTCAATCATACACACAATATGCTCGATATGTGCAAATACAACGAAGCATCACAACATGACTCTATGACACAAGTACTTTATTTAAGGCTCAGTGAGCCATACATAACATACACAAGGTACGGGTCTCACGACCCCACATACAAGTCATACAGTCATACAAACCAGCAGCGGAAGTAACTTGTCTGAGTACAGACAACTAGTAAAATAAAAGAGGCTTGGAAAGCCTAGCTATACTACGTGGTCCTTCACAAGCTCAGGGTCACCACCTGGGTCTTTAGCCTACTCGTTGATCTCAACGTCTACATAGAACCCATCAGAAGGGGTTGCAGCGTCTTCTGTAAAAATGTAGATTATAGCAACATGAGTACAAAGGTACTCAGCAAGACTTACATCAGATCCTACATACATGCATAGTATCAAGAAGGGTTGGTGGAGTTATTGCAGCAAGCCAGCTTTGACTCTTGGCTAGGCTATCCTACGATACTCCAACTTGAAATGGTTTTGCGCACACGAGTCCACTACTCACCACTTCAATACACTACCGAGGATCCACCTCCGTCTTCCTACGGAAGAGCCATCCTCGGCACTCACACTTATCTTGAGGCTTTTAGTAGTTTCCATTTACTTGTCTATGAACTGTATAGGCAACCAAGTAGTCCTTTACCGCGGACGCGGCTATTCGAATAGATCATGTTAACCCTGCAGGGGTGTACTTCGTCATACATGTTTCCACCACTTAGCGTCTGCACACGACATGTGCTCGGCAGACTTCAAGCGAAAGCCGACATGGGTGTAGACCACGACCTACCCAAACACTTAAGCCTCTAGTCCAGGTTTATCGCCTATTCAGGTTCCATCCGCAGGGAGTCCGGCCGAGGTTTCCCATACGGCCCCGAACGATGTGAACAGGGTTCCCGAGATACCTAACGGGTATTCGGTACACCGTGCCACGTACCTACCGCATCACAGCCCACCCCTACGGTCAGCGCTGTCCACGGCCTCCAGTAGGCTACAAACACCAGAAACTACTTGCAACTCCTGGACAGAGAGCTAGGGTGAATAAGAAGTCGAGCGGGGTCATATTTCAGGGCCCAATGTATGGTAGTAGCTGATTCTTAAATCACACATACAGATCTCAGTGCTTAAGGTCGGCTTCAATGAAACAACCCACCATGTACTCCTACATGGCCTCTCATCGATACCTTTACCAAATCGTGTTCACCACACCACTCCCATTACCGACATAATCATTTCACTCTAGCCCATCACCCAGATGAACCAGACCTGACACGACTCTAAGCATAGCAGGCATAGCAAGGTAGGAACAACACATACATATGGCTCAATCAACTCCTACACATGCTAGTGGGTTTCATCTAGTTACTATGGCAATGACAGGTCATGCAGAGGAAATGGGTTCAACTACCGTAGCACACAGCAGTTTGAATCGCGTTGTCTTAATGCAGTAAAAGAGAGCAGGAGCGAGAACATGGGATTGTATCGATATGATCAAATGGTTGGTTGCTTGCCTGATGGTTCGATGCACGGATACGGTTCTTCGTTAGGGTAATCACGGTACTCCTCGGGAACAGATCCTGTCGCAAAGGACATCGATACACAAGCATCACCAAACAATGTGCAACAATATGATGCATGCATGAAACATGGCAATATGAGTGTGTTGGGCTAATGCAACTAAAACCAGAAGTGTTTGAACAAATTTGAATCAAGGATTCAAATTTCAAATTCAAATATGGCCTTTTAAAGTGCCTTTTCTTGTTCTGCTTAAAACATCAATTTAACTTGTTTGATCATGCATGAAAATAGTACAGATGGATAGATTGGATTTTTCTAATCATTTTTCATATATAATTTGTCCAATTTGGAGTTACAGAATAAAAGTTATGAATTTTTGAAGTTTAATTAATATTCTGGAATTTCCTGATTTAATTTAAATCCAGAAATTCAATTACTGTGTCAGCCTGACGTCAGTGTGACGTCAGCAGGTCAACGGAACAGGTCTGGGTCAAACCTGACAGTGGGTCCCGCATGTCAGGGTGATTATTTTAATTAAAACTTAATTAAAACTAATCCTGTTTAATTAACAGGGCTGGGCCCCACCTGTCATTGACTCAGAGGAGTCAACCAGGGCCCACCCGTGGTCAAAGTCAGTGTCGGCTGCCGGCGTTTAGTCGCTGGCGAGCCCGACGCGGCGGCGGAAGTGGTTTTGGTCGTTTCGGCCACCAAATGGACCGCGGAGGCCACCGGAGTGGAGCTGAGGACAACCCGCAGCTCTTGGCGGAGCCCGTTGGGGTCGGGGTGGCCGGAGTCGACGGCGGCGAGCTCGGCTGCGGCCGCCGGGGTTCGGTCGTGCACGGGAACGGTGCTGGAGCTCGAAGTCGAGCACAGCGAGGCGCTAGGGATGCTCTACGGGGTTCTGTGAACTCGTTGGACTCGCCGGGGTGACCAAATGGTCACCGGAGCTGCGTCGACGGCGAGCTCGGCGACGGCGGAGGTTCGGCCGTGGTGGGGAGGAAGCTACGGTGAGGGAACGAGGGGAAGGAGAGGGGGAAACGGTGGCGTAGCTCACCGCGGTTGCAGTGGGCGTCGAAGCGGGCTCGGGGACGCGCTGGAGACGGTGAATTCGACGGCGGCGGTGGTCGGAGCCCGAAGAGGGGAACGGCGACGTGGCGGCGATGCAGGGCTTCCGGGGAGCTGTGGAGCGGTGGGGAGGAAGAGGGAGTCGAGGCGGAGCTCCTGAGCTAGTCGGGGGAGCGAGGGGTGGTCGGAGACGGTGGCTAAGGCGAACGGCAGCGACGGTGGTGTTCGGCCGGGCGAGAGAGAGAGCGAGGGAGAGGAGGGGAGAGCCGGGGGAGAGTGAGAGAGGGCAAGGGAGAGGCGTGGCGTCGTCCAGGGGCACCGAGGCGAGGAGGGGAGGGCAGGCAGGCAGGGAGAGAGGTGGCGTGGCGCGGTGGCCGTGCGCGCGCGCCGGCCACACGCCTGGCCGACTGGCGCCAGGAGGACGACGGCGGTGGTGGGCTGGGCTGGCTAGCTGGGCCGGCCAGCTGGCTGGGCCGCACAGGTAAGTTTTTCCCTTTTAGTTTTTTTGTTTCTGTTTTTATTTAATATATCTGCAACTTTGTTGAATTAAATAAAATACCTAGGCAACTCCAAAAATCACCAAACTATTTCTGGCCCATAGTTGGATTATTTCCAACATGAAACATTTTAGTTTGGAGATATTTGAGCATTTAAATATTTTATATTATTTTAAATGCCCAAATTCAAATATTTATGATTTAAATCAAAAACCTTAGGTGGCCTAGGAAAATGTGCACCACTTTTGGCAGAGGTTCTGAACCAAGGCAAAAATGATGGGCATTTTAGAAGGGCATTTCAGGTTCATTGAAAAATTATTTTAGTAACCCTAGTTGGTTTCAGAGGGGACTGGGGGTTCTGTCATCCCCATTTCAAGTTTCTGATGAAAGAGTAAACATGATGCAACACTCTAATGCATGACTAGCTAGGGTGTGACAACTTACCCCCACTCAAAAGAATCTCGTCCCGAGATTCGGGTTCCTCCGCGAAGAAGGCGGGATATTCAAGTCGAAGACGATCCTCCCTTTCCCAAGTTGCTTCATCCTCAGAATGGTGCGACCATTGAACCTTGAGAAACTTGATATTATGACGTCGCGTGGTACGTTCGGCCTGATCGAGGATACGAATGGGGTACTCTCGATATGTAAGATCATCTTGGAGATCAAGCGTTTCGTGGTCCACTTCACGGATAGGATCCGAGAAGCAACGCCTGAGTTGAGAAACGTGGAAGACATCGTGAACTCTGGAGAGGTGCGGAGGTAGTTCCAACTGGTAGGCAACTTCTCCTCGTTTGGCAAGAATGCGAAAAGGTCCGATGTAACGAGGAGCCAATTTGCCTTTGATACCGAAACGATGGGTTCCCTTCAGAGGGGTGACCCGAAGGTAAGCCTTCTCGTCAACCTCGAAAGTCATAGCCTTATGTTTTCGGTCATATTGACTCTTTTGACGGGATTGGGCTGTTTTCAACTTTTCACGAACGATACGAACTTGTTCTTCTGCTTCCTGAATCATGTCCGGGCCAAAGAATTGTCTTTCCCCGGTCTCTGACCAGTTAAGGGGTGTTCGACATCGTCGTCCATAGAGAACTTCAAAAGGGGCTTTACCCAAGCTAGATTGATAGCTGTTGTTGTAAGCGAATTCGGCAAATGGAAGGCACTTCTCCCAGTCCATTCCGAAAGAGATAACGGAGGCTCGAAGCATGTCTTCTAGAATCTGATTGACGCGTTCCACTTGACCACTTGACTGAGGGTGGAAAGCGGTGCTAAAGGAGAGACGGGTTCCCATAGCATTTTGGAAACTTTCCCAAAATCGAGAGGTGAAAAGACTTCCTCGATCCGAGTTAATTTCCAAAGGAACACCATGGAGAGACACTATTCGGGAGATGTACAAATCTGCCAGCTGACTAGCGGTTATACTCTCACGAACAGGTAAGAAATGAGCTACTTTGGAAAGACGATCGACCACGACGAAAATAGCATTATTCCCTCTTTTGGTCCTGGGAAAACCGGTAATGAAATCCATACCAATTTTATCCCATTTCCATTCAGGAATAGCTAAGGGTTGAAGGGTGCCAGCAGGCCGTTGATGCTCTGCTTTTACACGACGGCAGACGTCGCAATTGGCAATATACTGAGCAATTTCTCTCTTCATCCTAGTCCACCAGAACCTCTGGCGTAGGTCCTGATACATTTTAGTGCTACCGGGATGAATGGTGAGAGGAGATTCATGAGCTTCCTTAAGGATCAAACGCCTCAGGTTTCGCACTTTGGGAACCACTAGTCGATTCCCGAAGTATACGACCCCTTGATCATTAATGGAGAAGCAATTCGCAATTCCTTTCTGAATGTTCCTCTTGATGCGGGAGATTCCCGGATCTACCTTCTGTGCTTTGATAATTTGATCCGTAAGGGTAGGTTTTGCCACCAAGGTGGAGAGAAAACCTTGAGGAACAATGTGAAGGTTAAGCTTTCGAAATTCCTCATGGAGAAGCGGTTGACTTTGTTGTAACATCAGGTTGTTACAATAAGATTTACGACTTAGCGCATCAGCCATGACGTTGGCTTTCCCTGGGGTGTAGGTTATTCCTAAGTCGAAGTCTGTGATCAATTCAACCCAACGTCTTTGCCTGAGATTCAGATCCGGTTGGGTGAAGATGTACTTCAGACTTTGGTGATCAGTGAATATTTCGCAACGATTACCGAGTGCATAGACTACGGCTGCAAGTTCTAGATCATGAGTAGGATAATTCTCCTCATGTGGGTGCAATTGCCGTGAAGCATAAGCAATTACGTGTCGATCTTGCATAAGAATGCAACCTAGTCCTTGTCGCGAGGCGTCGCAGTAGATAACAAAGTCCTTGGAGAAGTCTGGCGGTACCAGCACGGGAGCAGAAGTCAGGCGTCTTTTCAGTTCCTGAAAGCTGTGCTCACATTGTGGAGTCCATTCGAACTTCTTATCTTTCTTGAGGAGTTCGGTTAGAGGTTTAGCAACTTTGGAGAAGTTCTCGACAAAGCGACGACAATAGCTCGCTAAGCCCAGAAAACTCCGAACTTGCTTGACCGATTCAGGTGGAGTCCAATCAAGGACGGCTTGAACTCGCTCAGGGTTAACAGCAATACCTTTACCAGATATTACATGACCCAGATAGGTCACTTCTGACAACCAGAATTCACATTTAGAGAATTTGGCATAAAGGCGATGCTCTCGAAGTTTCTTCAACACTAGCCTTAGATGTTCGGCATGTTCTTCCTCGTTCTTGGAGTAGATGAGTATATCATCGAGGTAAACTACGACGAATTTATCCAAATACTCCATGAAGATTGAGTTCATTAACCGAGAAAAGGTGGCTGGAGCGTTGGTTAAACCGAAGGACATGACGGTGTACTCGTATTGGCCATAACGAGTAACAAAGGCCGTTTTAGGAATGTCCCCGTTTCTGATTTTGATTTGATGGTATCCCAACCTCAAATCCATCTTGGAGAAGACTGAGGATCCAGCGAGCTGATCATACAGATCGTTGATCCTGGGAAGCGGGTATTTGTTCTTGATTGTGACCAAGTTGACAGGTCGGTAATCTACAACCATCCGGTCCGTACCATCCTTCTTCTTGACGAATAGGACGGGGCAAGCCCACGGAGATGAACTAGGGCGGATGAAACCCTTTTTCAAGGATTCATCGAGTTGTTTCTTAAGCTCAGCTAGTTCTAGGGGTGCCATCTTATAAGGTCTTCTAGCAATCGGAACGGTTCCTGGAATGAGGTCTATTACGAACTCAACATCCCTGTCAGGTGGAACACCTGGTAATTCCTCTGGAAAGACATCCGGGAAGTCACGGACTACCGGCACGTCCTCAAGGTCTGGCAAAGGGCTGGCGTTAAGAGAATATAATTGTCGCTTGGCTATTCGGGTCAAGACATTGACTATCTTCCCCGAAGGATGGGTGAGTTGAACAGTCCTAGAGAAGCAATCAATTTGGGCATGATGAGCTGACATCCAGTCCATACCCAGAATGATATTAATATCTGAAGATTTAAGGGCTATCAAAGACGCAAGGAAAACAAGTCTGTCGACTTGGATTTCATTTCCATGGCTTACTCTAGAAGTTTGCCATTTGGATCCCGGAGTTTGAATTACCATGGAGGATGGCAAGTCACAGAATGCAACGTTATGCAAACGAGCATAATTTTCAGATATAAAAGAATGAGAGGCTCCTGTATCGAAAAGAACAGATGCCGGGTGGCAATTAACAAGAAGCGTACCGAGAACGACGTTGGGATCTTCTTGAGCTTCTTCGGCAGAGATACAGTTGACATGGCCACGTGAAGCGGTGACCGGTTTAGCATGAAACACTTTTCCTGTCGGCTTGCCACGGCCAACAGCTTTAGCAGATTGATTGGGGTTGGTCTGGGGACACTCACGCATATAGTGAGCAGATTCCCCACACTTGAAACAAGTCACGGAACTGGTACGTGGAGGAACATTATTGGTTGGACCCCCATAGGGCTTGGCTGGAGCAGACTGTTGAGCGGGGCGAGGCGCCTGGAAAGATGGCCTCGGTGTGAACCTGGGTGGCAGGGCGGTGTTGGGTACCCACACGCGGCGCTTCTGAGGACCAGCACCGGATGAGGAACCCGTGTCACGTCCATGCTTGCGTGTTGCGTCATAGTCAGTCTGACCAGTTTCAGCACTGATGGCTTTGTTGACAAGTTTCGAAAAAGATGTGCACTCATGCAGACGGAGGTCGCGGCGAAGCTCAGGACTAAGGCCCTTACGGAACCTTGCTTGCTTCTTGGCGTCAGTAGACACTTCCTCAGTTGCATATCGGGCGAGATTACCAAACTCCCTGCTATAGGCATCCACAGAAAGTCGGCCTTGGGTGAAGCTGCAAAATTCTTCACGTTTACGGTCCATGAGACCCTCCGGAATGTGATGTTCACGGAAAGCCTCGCTGAATTCAGCCCAAGTTGTGACATGGCCCGCTGGGCGCATAGCTCCATAATTCTCCCACCATAGACTGGCGGGGCCTTCAAGATGATATGCAGCAAAGGTGACCTTGTCAGCCTCCGCTACCAGCGCGGAACGCAGTTTGTGAGAGATACTGCGAAGCCAATCATCAGCGTCGAGAGGCTCGACGGAGTGGTGGAACGTGGGTGGATGTAATTTGATAAAATCACTGAGTGACACCACGTTAGCCCTCTGATGGTGTGCTGTATTCTGTTCAATACGCTCCAACAAACGGTTTGTCTCCCGCTTGTTTCTCTCAGCTTCCATCATCACCTCGGCTAGTGAAGGAGGATGAGGCAGATTTTCATTCCTGGCTTCACTGCCTTCGGCCTGCTCTTGGGAAGCAGGGTTAGCGCGCGTGTTGACCATCCTAGGTAAACAAGACAATGATTTAGTCAGGATGGTAAAATTCCGACATAGGATATAGAATGTAAGGAATAACTCGAAATGCAAGATGATCATCCGTATGACATGGTAGATACAGAAACTGCTTCTTTTATTCCATCGTCATACACACCATACAGGGTTTAGTACAAGACCAAACAAGTACTATTACGGTGAAAAGAGGATTACATCTCATCGGAGGCATTCCAAGCTCCTATACATTATTTTTCTACATCTCCGGAAAGAGTACAAACTAGGTCATATCCCACGAGTCACGCAGGACGATAGACGACACAGCTAGTGCGAACTAGTGATACTACTACTAACTCAGACCGATCCATAGTAGTCCTCGTAGAAGTCACCTCCATAGCCTGGAAGTTCAACATGATCATCCGGAAACAGACGGTCTCGCGGAGCTTGTGGACCATAGGGGCTAGGATGAGGTCGTGGACCAACAAACGGTGGCCTGCGGGGACCGCGAGGTGGGGTGATGCCTCCTACATCACGCCAAACCATCACGTCCGGCAGAGCAGATCTCACAGGATAGAGATCGCGCATATCTGAATATCCAGCTTGCACCGCCGGTGCGAACCGAGTCAAAGTGGCCCAGTGGTCAGCACGGGTATTGAAGAGCTCTAACCTCAAGGCCCGATTTTCACGGTCCTTATCCTCGAGCATCTCAGCAGTGGTGCGAGTCCGTGAATCCTCCTGAGTGGAGTCAGCATAGATAGCCTGGAGATACCCTTGTGCTCCTGGAAGTGATCCTGGCATATACTGGAAGTCAGAGTCCCGAAATAAACCAGATCTGACTCGCATAATGGTCATCATAGAGTAGGCGGCATCCTGCACAGCCATCTCAATAGTAACCCCGAGTCCATAGGAGCAGTGAAGAGGCTCGGTGGATCCAGGATAAGATGGAAATATCCTGACAGTGCAGAGATACTGGCTTTGATTAAAATCTCGGAATTGCTCTTCGACCGTGTACTCAGGATACCAGCGGTATCCAGCCTCAGTCATTACCCTGACCAACTTAGCAGTATGGCCGGGTACATCTAGGCATCGAGTCAGGCGAACCACTTGATTGAGGTCGCGAGTGGCCATCTGAAAGCACAATTATAATGCAAAGGCATTAGAATTTCTAGCAAAATTTCGGCAGCATAATAGCTGTAAATGCTCAAAAAGGATTTTGAGACATTTGACAAAGGATTTCGTACACACTCAACATCATCATATCAAGTTCTGAAACCATTCCAACAACATAATGTGGTAGTAGAACTGAACTAGGCTGGTAACCATCAAACTTATAAGGTACTACTGATTAGTAAGTCGTGATCCTGATAGAGAGAACAGATCCTAATTCCTTAACCCCCGGTGGAAGAATGGACTGACTCAGATCAGAATGTCATAAGGTATAAGGAGTAAAAAGAGCCTTACGTTCCAACCCACAAACAATTCCCCTACATATAACTAAAGAATTTCTAGACTCAACATCGACCAGTTTGGCTTGGAGAACCTACAGGCAGTCCGGCTCTGATGCCAACGCTGTCAGGACCCCGACTCGATGTCACATCAATCTAGCCGGTAACACCTCATATCACTTTGCGGCCTCACGCACGGTATCCCCACGGGTGTCGTCTTACCTTTGCCCGGGACCGTTTGCGCCTTTTGGCTCACGTATATGATAGTGTTGCTAGCATCCATATGATAAGGAGCCCGGGCTGACATGACTAGTCGTAAACCCAAAGTGGCACAGACTTACAGGGACAGGCATCCATGACCCAGCTTCGAACGTGTCGGTCATCAGCAAGTGGGTCCGGGCTGTAGCACTGGGCTAGCAGGACTCCGGTAAACCGGGCTGTAGCGGCTAACAGGACTCCGGTACTCAAAGCGTGACATTTCCCCGAAGGGACAGACACAGGAACGAAGAAGGACACATGCCGGCCAGCCTAAGTGTTCCAGAGCAGTAGCAAGCTACCATGGCTCAGCGGTAACACTAGGAGACATTTCCCGGTAAGAGAGGCTACTAAAGATAAACAACTAGATAGTCAGATCCCACACATACCAAGCATTTCAATCATACACACAATATGCTCGATATGTGCAAATACAACGAAGCATCACAACATGACTCTATGACACAAGTACTTTATTTAAGGCTCAGGGAGCCATACATAACATACACAAAGGTACGGGTCTCACGACCCCACATACAAGTCATACAATCATACAAACCAGCAGCGGAAGTAACTTGTCTGAGTACAGACAACTAGTAAAATAAAAGAGGCTTGGAAAGCCTAGCTATACTATGTGGTCCTTCACAAGCTCAGGGTCACCACCTGGGTCTTTAGCCTACTCGTTGATGTCAACGTCAACGTCTACATAGAACCCATCAAAAGGGGTTGCAGCGTCTTCTGTAAAAATGTAGATTATAGCAACATGAGTACAAAGGTACTCAGCAAGACTTACATCAGATCCTACATACATGCATAGTATAAAGAAGGGTTGGTGGAGTTATTGCAGCAAGCCAGCTTTGACTCTTGGCTAGGCTAACCTACGATACTCCAACTTGAAATGGTTTTGCGCACACGAGTCCACTACTCACCACTTCAATACACTACCGAGGATCCACCTCCGTCTTACTACAGAAGAGCCATCCTCGGCACTCACACTTATCTTGAGGCTTTTAACAGTATCCATTTACTTGTCTATGAACTGTATAGGCAACCAAGTAGTCCTTTACCGCGGACGCGGCTATTCGAATAGATCATGTTAACCCTGCAGGGGTGTACTTCTTCATACACGCTCTCACCACTTATCGTCGCTTACACGACATGTACTCGGCAACCTTCAAGCGGAAGCCCAACGTGGGTGTCGGCCACGACCTACCTAATCACCTAAGCCTCCAGTCCAGGTTTATCGCCTATTCAGGTTCCATCCGCAGGGAGTCCGGCCGAGGTTTCCCATACGGCCCCGAACAATGTGAACAGGGTTCCCGAGAGACCTAACGGGTATTCGGTACACCGTGCCACGTACCTACCGCATCACAGCCCACCCCTACGGTCAGCGCTGTCCACGGCCTCCAGTAGGCTACAAACACCAGAAACTACTTGCAACTCCTGGACGGAGAACTAGGGTGAATAAGAAGTCGAGAGGGTCCATTGGTTTCGGGCCCAATGCATGGTAGTAGCTGATTCTTAAATCACACATACATATCTCAGTGCTTAAGGTCGGCTTCAATGAAACAACCCACCATGTACTCCTACATGGCCTCTCATCGATACCTTTACCAAATCGTGTTCACCACACCACTCTCATTACCGACATAATCATTTCACTCTAGCCCATCACCCAGATGAACCAGACCTGACACGACTCTAAGCATAGCAGGCATAGCAAGGTAGGAACAACACATACATATGGCTCAATCAACTCCTACACATGCTAGTGGGTTTTATCTAGTTACTGTGGCAATGACAGGTCATGCAGAGGAAATGGGTTCAACTACCGTAGCACACAGCAGTTTGAATCGCGTTGTCTTAATGCAGTAAAAGAGAGCAGGAGCGAGAACATGGGATTGTATCGATATGATCAAATGGTTGGTTGCTTGCCTGATGGTTCGATGCACGGATACGGTTCTTCGTTAGGGTAATCACGGTACTCCTCGGGAACAGATCCTGTCGCAAAGGACATCGATACACAAGCATCACCAAACAATGTGCAACAATATGATGCATGCATGAAACATGGCAATATGAGTGTGTTGGGCTAATGCAACTAAAACCAGAAGTGTTTGAACAAATTTGAATCAAGGATTCAAATTTCAAATTCAAATATGGCCTTTTAAAGTGCCTTTTCTTGTTCTGCTTAAAACATCAATTTAACTTGTTTGATCATGCATGAAAATAGTACAGATGGATAGATTGGATTTTTCTAATCATTTTTCATATATAATTTGTCCAATTTGGAGTTACAGAATAAAAGTTATGAATTTTGAAGTTTAATTAATATTCTGGAATTTCCTGATTTAATTTAAATCCAGAAATTCAATTACTGCGTCAGCCTGACGTCAGTGTGACGTCAGCAGGTCAACGGAACAGGTCTGGGTCAAACCTGACAGTGGGTCCCGCATGTCAGGGTGATTATTTTAATTAAAACTTAATTAAAACTAATCCTGTTTAATTAACAGGGCTGGGCCCCACCTGTCATTGACTCAGAGGAGTCAACCAGGGCCCACCCGTGGTCAACGTCAGTGTCGGCTGCCGGCGTTTAGTCGCCGGCGAGCCCGACGCGGCGGCGGAAGTGGTTTTGGTCGTTTCGGCCACCAAATGGACCGCGGAGGCCACCGGAGTGGAGCTGAGGACAACCCGCAGCTCTTGGCGGAGCCCGTTGGGGTCGGGGTGGCCGGAGTCGACGGCGGCGAGCTCGGCTGCGGCCGCCGGGGTTCGGTCGTGCACGGGAACGGTGCTGGAGCTCGAAGTCGAGCAAAGCGAGGCGCTAGGGATGCTCTACGGGGTTCTGTGAACTCGTTGGACTCGCCGGGGTGATCAAATGGTCACCGGAGCTGCGTCGACGGCGAGCTCGGCGACGGCGGAGGTTCGGCCGTGGTGGGGAGGAAGCTACGGTGAGGGAACGAGGGGAAGGAGAGGGGGAAACGGTGGCGTAGCTCACCGAGGTTGCAGTGGGCGTCGAAGCGGGCTCGGGGACGCGCTGGAGACGGCGAATTCGACGGCGGCGGTGGTCGGAGCCCGAAGAGGGGAACGGCGACGTGGCGGCGATGCAGGGCTTCCGGGGAGCTGTGGAGCGGTGGGGAGGAAGAGGGAGTCGAGGCGGAGCTCCTGAGCTAGTCGGGGGAGCGAGGGGTGGTCGGAGACGGTGGCTAAGGCGAACGGCGGCGACGGTGGTGTTCGGCCGGGCGAGAGAGAGAGCGAGGGAGAGGAGGGGAGAGCCGGGGGAGAGTGAGAGAGGGCAAGGGAGAGGCGTGGCGTCGTCCAGGGGCACCGAGGCGAGGAGGGGAGGGCAGGCAGGCAGGGAGAGAGGTGGCGTGGCGCGGTGGCCGTGCGCGCGCGCGGGCCACACGCCTGGCCGACTGGCGCCAGGAGGACGACGGCGGTGGTGGGCTGGGCTGGCTAGCTGGGCCGGCCAGCTGGCTGGGCCGCACAGGTAAGTTTTTCCCTTTTAGTTTTTTTGTTTCTGTTTTTATTTAATATATCTGCAACTTTGTTGAATTAAATAAAATACCTAGGCAACTCCAAAAATCACCAAACTATTTCTGGCCCATAGTTGGATTATTTCCAACATGAAACATTTTAGTTTGGAGATATTTGAGCATTTAAATATTTTATATTATTTTAAATGCCCAAATTCAAATATTTATGATTTAAATCAAAAACCTTAGGATGGCCTAGGAAAATGTGCACCACTTTTGGCAGAGGTTCTGAACCAAGGCAAAAATGATGGGCATTTTAGAAGGGCATTTCAGGTTCATTGAAAAATTATTTTAGTAACCCTAGTTGGTTTCAGAGGGGACTGGGGGTTCTGTCATCCCCATTTCAAGTTTCTGATGAAAGAGTAAACATGATGCAACACTCTAATGCATGACTAGCTAGGGTGTGACAGTCTGATCCATAAAATCAACATCTTGTGCAACAAAAAATATTGGAGGATGACTACAAGTTGTTGTAAATAGAAGCCGAGCATGTTCAGAAGCCCATTTGTGCACCTGAAACTTCTTTTTTTGCTATTCAACATGTCCGTCCGTGAGAAATCTCTTGTTGAAAAACGTAAGCAGTAACCCCGCATTCAACAGGAATAATGTCACAAAGCTTCTATTTGCCTGGTTGGATGCATATCCATCCATCGTTATTGTCCTCAAACGAATGTCATGAGAACCGACAAAATGCTGGTGCTGATTACACCATCGATTCATTATATATTTTCTCCATGTGTTAGCAATGCCTAAGTAGACATGAAGACTGAAAAAAGTTAAGGTCTAAAAAAGAGTATGTCAAAAGAGCGACAGCTGAATAGTTAATTATAGTACAATACATATGGGCTTTCAATGTGCATGAAATCATCACATTTATATATAAATTCTCCAGAGATCGAAAGCATCGAAGCAAGCCAATAATTATGTTCAGATCAAAACTAGACATTCCAATTTATAAGATCTTGAAAGAATCCAACATCATTGATAGGCTATCCATGGACGAACTCTTCATTGAGCATAAAACTTGTTACTACACAAAGTGTACTCCAAGATGATATAAAACTTATGCGCACAAATGAAAAATGCAACTTATTATTATAGATGTTTAGATGATAATATACGGTACCTAAAAAAGCGAGGAGCCAAACACCAACTTGTCAAGGTCTCTAGTTTGGGCGCAGAGATGACAGTTATTTGCGAAGGTTTATAACAATCATCAAGGAGCAACCTTTGAACTAAAGGGGCATCTTCGATGATGAGCTGCTATCCTTCAAAACAAATTCCAATTATTTTAAGGTGAGGCAACTTTATTTGGAGACAACTGATAAGGATTTCTTTTCCCAAAACAATCAACAAGCGCTCCAGGGTAGGCAGCTGGAGTGGATGATGTTGTGCAGTGAGGCCTCTGAAAAATATACCAGCACAAGCGGAAGTTTTTTTAGCAGTGGGAGTCAAAGAATTTATGCCAGATCGTCTGGTAGATGGAACAGGGCGAAGGTGGCGGTGTGGAGAGAGGAGGAAAACTACGACATGGACAATGGTGGTTTCGGCACAAATTCTTGGTGGTCTGTTCGTGGTATGAAACTTTTGTGGTAATGGTAGAACTCAAACTATTGGAGTTTTTCGAATTCAGGGGATGTCAGCCAAGCGTCCACCATGTAGGGTATGGACAGCAGGTAGCGTGTTGGGATGCAGAGGCATTGAACGGAGCCCTGCAGGTGAGAGGAGACGATGGCTCTGAGGAGATCAAATTCAGGAAGGACAGATATCTAATGATAGTTGAGATTGAGGGGCGCGGTGCTCCATAGACGACGCCACCGAGTTGAGAGGACTTGTGTGTGGCAGCAATCCTTGTTGGGGAGAAGCGAGATGATGCCCCAAGGATGTCATCTGGAGATCGCTGATGCAGTCAACCGAAGATTCTACGGGTTCCTCAGATCTGGATGGGGGGTGGGGGGCTCGCCGCTTCTCCATGTGAGTGGGTACAGTTTCTCGCTTTGAACTTGTTTCCTGTTATAGTAACACTTGGTTTTGACTATTGAAAAGATTTTATATAGTGCCTAATCTAATCTTTGAGGTTGCCTTTGACTATTGATAAGATTTTATATAATTTGAAAATTATATCATTCAAAGATCCTTTCATGTTCCGTTTAAAAGAAAGATCATTTCACGTACGAATTTGATGGTATGATTTGAGCAACTTGCATGTCCTATACTGCCCCTATTTGGATACTCTAACTTAGCTAGAGGTTAGACTAACTCATGACTGACGCATAAGTAACTCTAGCCAAAGAGGTGTTTGAATGACAGGGTTAGATTGACAATAAATGCACTTGATGGAGAGAGAAAAGTGATTTTTTAGTGGGCCCCATGAGAACTAGCTCCAATTAGCAACACTTGGCTCGCGGGATAGAGAGAGAAAAGTGATTTTTTAGTGGGCCCAATGAGAACTATCTCCAATTAGAACCTCTTGGGTGGGATAGTTTTTTTGGTGGGTTTGGTGCAACTTGCTCCAATTTAACCCTCATGTTTGGATACTTTAGGGCTATTTGAGCCCCAACTAACTCAAACTAACTCTAACCCACCGATCCAAACAGGGCCAAAGTTAGTCTTAGAAAACACATTAAGCCCTATATACATGGAAAGTAGGAGTACATGATACTAGCAAACCATCAACATTAGTAGTCGTTCATTGGTTGGTTTCAATTTTTGATTTAGTTGTTGTGCTTCTACCATCCAATATTCGCGTGTGGTTTTTTCTAGAATAAAAAAGGAGGTAGTACTTATTGTGGGAAAGGTGAAGTGATGGTTGCCTCGCCCGAGAAACTTATTACTGTGTGAATATTGGAGTACCAGCGGATTCATAGAAAAGATAAATGATGGTTGCTTTGTCTGAGTAACTTACTGTGGTGAAGGTGGGGCTCTGTGATTTTACTGCTGACTAGTAATTATTACTGTGACGCAACGACCGGGGTGAATCCTCCCTGCAGTTGTGCACTCAAAATTGATGCATGGCAGGTGGAGCCAGATGAAGGATGTCCCACATGTCGGCGAAACGAAGTTGAATTGTTTATGGCATTGCTATCAATTCTTCAGGATTTGTTTATATGTACGCATAGTTTTCCAGCATAATCAAATTGTATTGTGATGCTATGAAGGTTTCAACTTCAGTTCCGACAGGAAGAAAAGGTTTCAACTTAGGATTCATGTGTCCTCTTGCCTCAAGATTGTCTAGTAACAACATTCCATCAAATACATATGAAACTACCATGGCTGCTAATGCATCTCAATAGTTCATAGATAAACGCCAATATTCACACCACAACTTAAGACAAAGTTGTGAGAAGGTGTACAAATAAACAAAAATATAATTGATCTATCAAGTTCGTAGGCATGGCTCCATTTCTTGAGCACATTCTTCTTTGGTTGGCAGCTAGTCTCACCCAGCTCTGTAGCCAAAAAAGAGGTGTACGGAGGACATCACAATCCGATCATTTTGTGCAGCCCCACTGAAATTGAGCTGATCATCCCTGTTTGCAAATATATTAAGTCAGTGTGATTACAATAATAGTGGAACTAGATGATGAAACATAACAAACACAAATAGAAGCCGATCACCTATGTGATCTCTCTTTAGGAATAACTACTTGTTGGAGAAGATTAGGTACAGAGTTAGATGAGGAGAATAGCAAAACCAATCTCCCTTTCTGCTCCCACAGAAATGTAAAAACGTTGCTCGTGTGACATTGGCAGTCCCACAGAATTGATTTGTGTAGTTCACCAAAAGGTCGCAATAGCAACGAGGTGAAATGGATAGCCCTGTTTGCAAAAGGAGGTAGAAAGGAAACAATTACTGCCCAATAACACGAGTTGAAGAGACATATGCCAACAAAAAAGAAGCATATTCCATGTAATAAGGGAAATATAGGAGCATGGTGGTTTATCAAAAACGGTTTGAGGATGAGATTCCAAGATGGAAAGTACGCTGACCGACATATGTTTTAAGCAAACAACTAAAGAAGATCCACATGTAGGATTTTCCACGTGCAGCAATGTGGGAAGATGGGCAGTGGAGCAAGGCCGGAGGAAGCTGTACCTGAGGGTTGTTGGGATGTAACTAGGAGGGCACCGACGACCGAGATCTGCCCACACCGCGGCAGCGAGCAAGTGGCGAAGGCCCTACTGCGCCAAAGCTTGGTCAAAGAGAAAGGCGGGTACCATAGATCGGGACATGCTACCTAAATGCTGTCGAACAGAGAAACGATGCACATCCTCCCTTTCCGGCTGGATCAATGACCTATGGTGAGAGAGAGAGGCCGCCGCTGCCTTGTGTGAGATAGTGTGACGAAAGACAAACCCCGGCAAGCAGGCTCCATTGTATATAGTGGAGCGGATTTTTCTTTTTTCCTCACGACAATCGTTTTATATTCTATACGTGCCATTGAGGAATATAACTTTATTTAATACTAATGCATCAAGTCGGACTTTGTTCCATCTATGCATGGTAGACGACTCTCCTTTAAGTAAACAACCGCTACACGCATCAAGTTATCACGTGGGCCTCGCTTTTCGTACAGAACTGAACTCCACCGTGTACCCACGTGGTTGTGGCCGGGAAAGAGACATGAGTACTTGTGTCGTGTGTGCACCTCTTCTTTAGGTGCAGGTACATACGTGGGTGGGTGTGAGACAGATGGTATGTGCGAAACAGAGGCAATATGTCAATGATATCTCAAACAAAAAAACATAACATATGCAATGTGTGTGAAACGGAGTCATGCATATATCATATAGAGAGAGAGCGATCCACGAGAAGAGAGTGGAGGGATCATCGTCGTGAGATATCGATAGATACGAAAATAGGGATGAAGTGTGTGGGTGCGCGATCGATAAAGAGTGCCATCGAATTTGTGTTAGCCCACGTCAAAGATACAGGGTCGCTGGCCTACTGGAATGTGAGAGGGCAAAGGTGCAGTTTTCTCTGTGGCATGGATACCTACCTACAATGTCCGACTATTAGTGTGGGGGGGGGCAGAGACCTAACTATAGAGAGGTAGATCAACTAGTATACGTGTGGAGAAGGAGAGAGACCTAGATATGTATTGAGGGAGATCGATCAACATCCATGCATATCTGTAGCACAGGAATAAGGTTGGGAGAAAGACAAAGGTAGAGTGTCGGATGGTTGGTGTTGGAGTTGCTTCTCACAAATGGTGGGAGAGGCCTGCTAGACAAATGGAGGGTACGAGTGCAATACCAATAAGAGAGGGGATGTTTGCCTGTCTATGCGCGTGTGTGAGAGAGATGGGTCGGCAGGTATGCAAGGATGATGTGGGGGGCGATATGGTTGTGGTAAGCAGACGTAACTACATAGGAAGATCAATCGTCGTGTGTCCGAGAAAGGGAGAGAGTTATGTAGTGAGGTAAGTCGATCAGTGTGGGGGGTGGGAAGAATTATAGTCGACCTAGCTATATGTAGGGAGATTGTTATGTATACATGCATGAATGTGTTAGAAGCAAATAAGGTCCTAAGAGACGGATAGGGGGAGAGGGGTGCGGCTAGGAGGTGGTGCCTACTATGTCGGGGGAGAGGAGTGTGCGAGTATGAGATCAATGAAAAGATGGGCGGGAATGTGCACCTGTGTGGAACTGTATTGGACATAGGGGGGCATGGACGATGAGAAGATAATAGGGGAAGTGTGGGTTTGTGGTAGGCACACTTGGCTAGAGAGGTATATCGACCGGTGTGTGCTGGAAAGAAGGAGCCGGTGGACCTACACACACTGTGGATGAACGACCAAAAGAGAAATAACGAATGTGCGCGATGGAGGGGGCGCTGAGGGAGGGTGAGAGGGGGCCGGGCGTGTGCATGCATGATAGAAAGTTAGCGCTAGCTAGCTATAAAGAGAAGAGGATCGTAAAAGTGTAAAAGACGAACAGAGATCATAATTCATTATAAAAAAGTGGATTCAGATATTTCAAGAAGAAATCATACTGTTTTAAACTGACGCATGCATGAATGAATATATATATATATATATATATATATATATATATAATGGTGATACGCATGGTTTGGTTATGAACATGTTATACTACATATAATATATTGAATATTGAATTTAATTTGGGATAATGTGTGGCTTTTGTAGCTCAGGCCTAAATACTTGTCATAATTTAGGCGACGAGGCACTATACTTTGTGTGATAAACATGGTGTATGTGCGGAACATGGTTTAGATTATGAATATCTAGTTAGTACATCAAATGTACTATTATTTGGAATCAACATCAAGTGTATTAAAAAAATTTGAATTCGAGTTCATATCTATCTCTATAGTAATCATGTGGTGTGCTGTTAAGGTAATACACTGATGATGGTTTAAGTTGGCAACAATCATAATTGTAGATTCTTATTCAAATGGAGAAATGAATTCAAGTTTAGTTCGAATTGCAGCGGTAGTATAGACATTGGGAATGCCCTAAAATGTTGGTATGAGTAGGTTACATGCATTATCTAGCCAGAGAAAAAAATTAATTAGACATAACATGGATTCATAGCTTTGAATAGAATTTTTAAAGTAAAACGAGACAAGACTCACTTTGTGTGGTGTGAATAGTTTTATTTTTTCGTTTTTTTCGTTAAGGGCAGTGTGAATTGATTTGTTACGTACAACATTACATGTTAGGCTTATCCCTAAAATTCAACCCACATCCTTGTTATATCCCGAAAATTCAGATATCGTGCTCCCAAAACTCGCGCCTTCACAACCCGCGCATTGCTATCCCGAAATTACAACGTGCACGAAAACTCCCTCCAGCTGGCAAATCACGACAAGTGAAATCCCCCTTCTAACCCTGAGCCGAAAGGGACGCTAGTTCAAATTGGTGGTGGTACTTTTGTAACACACCCCACATTTTGGACAAGCGCATCCCTAAGTCATGGTTCCCCCTCCCATCGCCTCCTTTTTGCCATTCAAAATCTCAGGCCACCATAACCTCTCTGCTCCAGACGAGAAACCCCACCCTCCTTCGTCCACCACCTCACCGTTGCCCAGCCAGAGCCTCTTCCCCGATGACATCGTCCATCGCAACAGCTCGACGTCCCTCATCCACCTCCCAGAATGAGCATCTGTCGTCCATCTCGTTTTCCCGCCGGGTCAGCCACCCCGTCCTCCACCTCCAAGGAGCTGCTCCAATGATTGCCTCGTCTATCATGGCTGCTCCATCCCCACAACACCGCCTTAACCTGCTCTACTGGAACTACAACATCCTCACCGACTCCTCGGATGAAGCCGAGGCATACTCGGCGCCAGCAAAGAGGTTGTACAATCATCACATAGCACCTTCTCCTTAACTCGACACCCCGGCACCGACGATGCTCCATCCCGCACCCCCATGGCGCGGCTACCTCAAAGACGGTGCCGCAGGCGGCACTGCTCAGTGCGAGGCCCCTTCGGCGGTGGCGTCCATACTAGCCGGATCTGCTGCTATTCCGGCTCTTGGTCGCTCTCTCGCAGTGCTTCTACTGCTTCGGCTTTTGCTCGCTCGCTCATGATGCTGCTGCTGCTCCGACTCTCGCTCGCATGCTCACACTCCTGCTCTGCTCTCCCCCTCGCTGGTGTTGCTTCTCTGCTCTTGCTCTCGCTCGTGCTAATGATGCTGGTACATGGGTTGTTGTAGCTACATGAGTTGCTGCGCTGGCTCTAGTTCGCGCTGCTCCTCCAGGCATTGTTGCTCTGGCTGCTATGTGCTATTGTGTTCCTCATTGACCACCTGCTGATTTACATCACTATTTCTCTATGACTAGTGCTCGAGCGGCCTAAAGTACATGTGAAGTGCCTCTGTGCTACCAGTGCGTTTAGTTTTGACAATAACATTCAGATTCCAAAGTAAATTTCAGTTTTGACAGTTAAGTCTGGAGTTAACGGTTGTAGTCAGGTGTTTTTTGGTGATGTAAATTTTACATCTATCACTTTTTGTTAATGTATTTTAGATCATCTATTGGAGATGCTATTAGCATCCCACTTCAGATTAATGATTGTCAGCATTTTGGGAATGGGGTGGCTTCATTGATGGCCTGGTACGGCCCACCTTCCGCATCGACAACTCAAGGCCCTCACGAGGGGCCGAGCCTCGCGAGGTGGACAACACGAACACCTCCATGAGGAGTGGCCTCCTCATGCTGGATCGCGAGGAGCGGAGATTCCTACGCAAACCTCACCTTGTGATGTTTGGATGATGTGAGCAATGACGACCAATGCCAGGCAGGCGCCAGCGTTCGTCGTGTACTAGCCTCCTCCTTGGTGATAAGGAGGCAAGCATAGGCACAGAGTCTCGAGGAATTAGCCAAAGGTTTCCAGTCTAGTGCAACAAGACCAAGACCGCCAATACGGCAGGACAGAAGTCATCACCAAGCCCAGCGCGGCGTCACGACCAGCGGCTTTTGCAGGTGAAGACTACTTTCATCGGGATAGCATGTACTAATTGTCTCCCTTCAAATTGAGCCGTTGTGGGAACCCTTCCCACCTTCACTTTGCGAAGAGGACCAAGGGCAGTATAAATACGGCCTAGCCACCACCATAGAGGGGGATCTGGATCCGAACACGAGAGAGATCATCCTCTCCGCCGCCAGCTCACTTGTGCATAGGAACATGCCTCATCTTGAGGTTGTTCTCCCATTGTACTAGTTTATCCTCAACCCCTCAAGGCCAATCCACCACGAAGCAGGAGTAGGGTTTTACATCGCAAGGTGGCCCGAACCTGGGTAAACTACTGTGTCTCGTTTCTTTTCTGTTCATCGAGCTAGGCCGAGAGATTGGCTAGTAGGCAGACTGGGGAGGTTGAGTTCTTCCCACGCACCCTAGAGTTTGAACGTCTCAAGGGTCTGTGGAGCCTGAAATCCGACATTTGGTGCACCAGGTATGGTTGCGGCGGAGCCTCTCTTCCACCGGTGAATTTGCCACCACTGCACCGTTACCAAGGCTGACGATTCGAGGGCTCACGTTGAGTGTTGGGTTGCTTGACCTTCCCAAGCAGTGCCGTCCGCCAAAGAGGATCTCCACTCCGTGATCCTGGCGGTCCGTGCTCCGCCCAACGTCGCCAGTCGCGGGAGGCGTGGACCGCCACCGCCAGCCCTCACGCCATGATGTGCTCGCGCCACCACCCAATCTTCAAGCTATGCCGCGGCGACAGCATCACACACTCGGAGGGATCAAGCGAACAAGCGGGCCATGCTCGCCGCTACGATGTAGGTTGGCATAAGGCGGCCGCGATGCCCTGCTCGAGCGGTTCGCTGAGCTGCTCGTCACGTCCGCGCGCCCCTCCTTGGAGCGCCGAGGGAGCCCGATGGTGCCAACCCAACTCGTAGCGCCGCTCCTCCTACCCAAGTTGTGCCCCCCCGGGCGAGGCAGGCTCGGGCGGTCCCTCTTGGGGCCGCGCTGGGGCGCCATCCTACGCCCAACTAAACCCGGCGTCTAATTTCAGATGCCTACGTGCCTTCCATGGTGGACCTGCAGTACACGTCGGGAGAAAGCCCCAGCCAGCTCCCCTCGATGTGATGCGTGTCCGGGGCACATGAAGCCGAGGTTCTCAACGAGCCGCCCCAGAGCTTCACCAACATCTCCAACAACAATAACCACTAGGTACAGCCAATATCTCAGGAGCACGATTACGCTAACCATGGACTGCAGGTGAACCAAAGCCATCGCGACAGCTAGGGACCCCAGGGCAATGGCCCCGCTGCCGGCACGCGAGGTGCACTAGAGGCTGCGAGGGGAGCCTAGAGCCAGGGCCTCCTCTGCACCGCATGGAGGAAGGCGCTACACAGAGGTAGGTCCTCTGCAGGGGAAGGCGCCGGCGAGCACTCCCCCTGGGCGAAGGGCCTGCGGTCGCCGAGGGCACTGCCAGCGTCCCCCTTGCCCTGGTCTCGTCCTGGTTACCGGATGCCCCAATGGTGGCCAAAAAGCAGGCCCCATGCTTGTGAAGGTCTCCGCTCGTGACACTCTCACGTAATAATGAGTGGGGCTATACATGCCCCGGAGACTCCTTAGTGCCACCCTCGGTCCTCATGAGGACTCCCACCCACATCCACGTGGAAGCACCATGCTCCGTGCTGCCGGTCAACACTGTCCACCAATGTCTATGCCCACGACTAGTGGACTTAGCTCCACGCTGGTGAGAAGACAAGAAGACTATCTAGACGTCGGATGCGGCTGTTCACTTTTGCCCTCTTTCTGTAACCAGTTTGTCGTCTGTTGGAATAAGATTTGGAGTTTCTTGCGTTTATCAAAAAACAAGGGGAGTTTTCTTGTCTCATGACGATTTCTTAGTATTTAAGAGTGAGGTTCATGCCTACCCCCCCTACGAGCACACCGCGAGTAGGGGCTGGGTGTGGAATGCGCACATCTAGTGCGCTCAGGCTAGCCTGGGTGGCGCCAAGGCCCCCCCTCGCCCCCGCGGTCAAGGATGCATCCGCCTCAGGGCCACCGCGCGCACACCTTGACGTAATCCAGCAATTGGCTCCTCACGAGGCTCTCTTGGGTTAGCCAACAGTCTCCTCAGGAGGGACGAAACCTCGTGAGCCCCTGGAGGGCTCATCTCAGGAGGAGGGTGCTTCTACAACGACAGGGCACCCTCGGGATCCACAAGACCGGAGGTAAATCACGACAACTACTCCCCTCCCAGGTCCACGGCGACAAATTCCAAGCCATATTTTAAGGCATATTGTCATTTGAAAAATTATATGGGGCCCCTTTAGAAATGCTTTCACACCCCGTAGGGCCATGCCCGAAGGTTTTTCCATACAGGTCAGAGCAAAAAGAAGGAAATACATGCCTAGCTAGACGCGCTGCTTCCGAAGCCGTCTTCATCGTCTCCATCCATGCTGCTTGTGCGGTCGGTGGCATCGTCCTCATCATCGCCATCACCACCACCCCCATCGGCCCCAATCACGACCGCGTCATCCTCGGGAGCAAACTTCGTGCCCAGGTCGTCCACATGGTCATCCACCAAGCCCCCCAGACTTTCTTGGATGACCCGGGGCATGGGGTCCATCGCAGCATCGAAGTAGAAGTGAGGGTTAAGGTTGAGGAGGTGACTGAAGACTTGCGAGAAGGCACGCCCGAGAAGGCCCCAGCATCTCTCTTCAATGAGCTAGCGAGCCAAATCGGCTCGGTCTTCCAGGCGGGTCACGATCTGGGTGATGAGGCGCAAATGGTTGGCGTCGTCATCGTCGTTCGGATGGGTGACGCTCTCTTCGCAGATGGTGCCCAAAGCCTGGTTGGCCCAAACCCTGAGGGCCTGGAGCATCGAGGAATGCTCACGCTGCATCGTCCGAAGGCGGCACGCCTCGTTCTTGGTTTGCTCCACACGGGACACAATGGCTTCGACCTGCTGTTGAACTGAAGACAGGTCAGTTCGAGCGGAGGCTAGGTCGGCTTGGGCAGTGGCCAAAGCCTCCTTGGCAGCCTTCACGCACTGTTCCGCCGCGTCCAGCTTCATCTTGAGGGCGGTGGTCCTGCCCTTAGGCTTGGCCTCCAGGAGCTCCAACTTTAGGCGGTGCTCGTCGGAAAGAGCCGCGCGAGCCTTCACCACCCTCTAGCAGACCTCCTGCTGGATCCTGGCCTCCCGAGTGGCGACAACATCCTTAGCCATGGCTATCTGGTGCTCCCTCACCTCCAACCGCTCAAGCTCCAGCCTACGCTCCAAGACCTCCAGCGCTAGAGCCTTCTTGCGTTCCCGGACCTCCTTCTCATCCGAGGAGGCCTCACTTAGAGATGCTGCCAGGGCGGCACTGCGCGCTTAGATCTGCCACTCGAGGGTGGCGTTCAAAGCTTGAATCTCCCGCTGCCACTCCTCGGCCGCCTCACAACGGTGGTCGGCATGCCTGGCCTCCTCCTGAGGCCGGGCGCAGCCTCGCGAGAGTCTGTGAGGGACACCACAACGCTCGTGATCAAGATGCCCATGGTTGATGGCGACCTCCAGCTGGTGCCACTCGTGCGCCAAGTGGAGGTCCTCCATCTCAAGGCGGGCATCGACATCGGCAAGCTCTTCTCCATGCTGACTCAATGCACCCATCGCCTCACGGAAAACCTCATGACAGACGGCACTGCGCCCGCGCGCGAGCCCCAGTGTGCGGCCAAGCTCATCTACCTCCCTCAGGGGGCTACAGGTCTGTGCCTTCCTGGTCGCTCTACTGGTCTAGGCGGAGGCGTCGGGAGGCACGGTCTCGCGGCTTGAAGATGAAGCTGAAGCTAGGGCCACCCAGCCTCTAGAGATGACCAGCAGGGGAGCCCTCGGCACGCATCCTGCGCCCCAGGCCTGGCCACGAAGGAAGAATGCCAGGAGCACCGACTCACGGCCCCCCCAGTGGCGCGTCTGCCTTGTGAACCGGCCCCGTGCCTCGCATGGGCATCCGGCGCGGGGGGTCGGAGCCACGAGTGGACTATGGACTTCCGAAGGCCGCTTCAAAGGAGGTTTCGCTGCCAAATGCGGGGAGATCCTGAAGAACCATAGTTAGGAAATGACGTGGCATGTGGGAAATCACTAAGATAAAGGTACTTACTTGTCTACGGCTATGTACTTCCTCTGCTTTAGTGGTCGGTGTCGCCGTTCTGCGAACGGGGTCCCCTGACTTGTCTGCCTGCGGCCCGCAACGTGGCTCCACCAGCGGCCCTGTACGGCCCATCTTCACCAGCAAACATTCAAGACCCTTGCGAGGGTCAAGCCTCGCGAGGCAGACAATGCAAGACCTCCTCAGGGGTGGCCTCCCCAGGCTGGCTTGCGAGGGGCAGAGAGATCAAGGTGAGGGTACCTCGCGAGGTTTCCGTGATGCAAGCCATGATGACTCGAGCCAGGCGGGTGGCAGGCGGGCGCCAGCGCGCGCAATGTCCTCGTTTCCTCTTTGGTGCTAAAGGGGCAAGCGCAGAGGAGGATTCTCGAGGCATCAGGCAAAGGTTTCCATATCGGTGCAATAACACCAAGACCAGTAGGACGGAGGTCACCGTGGAGCCCAAGATGGCGGCACCACCAGAGCCTTTGGCAGGCGAAGACTACTTTTGTCAGGATAGCTTGGACTAGTTGTCTTCCTTCGAATTTGGCCGTTGTGGGATGCCTTCCTGCTCAATATTTGGGAAGAGGACCAGGGCATCTATAAATAGGACTAGCCGCCATCGTAGGGATCCATCTCATCTTGGACTAGATCCATTCCACCTAGGCCACCAAACAAGTTCACCAAGCACAAGAACACCTCTCCACGTGAGGCTGTTCTTCCCTTGTAACTGTTCATCCTCAGCCCAAGAGGTAATCCACTACACCACACTAGAGTAGGGTATTACACCACAACGGTGGCTCGAACCAGTATAAATCTTGTATATCATGTTCTTTGGGTTCATCAAGCTAGGTCGTGAGATCATAGAGTGTGCGAGCTACAGAGTGGGAGAGATCTATGTGCGCACCCTAGTGTTCGAACCTCAAGGGTTTTGCCGGAACCCAAAATTCGACATTTGGTGCGCCAGGTAGGTGTGTGTCAAAGCTTCCACCCCCTAACGGCCTCGCCTCTTCGACTGACTCTCATGGACACCGCCTCTTCTCCCACTGGATCGATGAGGGCCCTCCGCAGCGCCGTGGGGCTCTGGGCCTTCACCCCCACCTTGCGGCGGGTGCAGTGGCCGCACAAGTTCAAGTCGGAGATGCCACCCCATTATGATGGCGTGGCGGATCCAGCAGCCTTCTTGCTGGCATATGAGGAGGCCGTCTTGGAGGCCGGGGGCAACGGTAAGGTCATGGCCAACTGGATCCCAATGGCCCTGACTGGTGTGCCGCGCACCTGGCTCCTCCATCTGCTGGAGTCTTCCGTGGCCTCCTGGGAAGAGCTGCGTGACCTCTTCATCGCGTGCTTCGGAGGACCAGCACCCCCCATCGTCGCGGCTCACCTCGGTGGCTCACAGGCGCCCCCTTGGATTGTCAAGCCAAGCCCTTATTTCGCCAGTCCAGCATCGTCTCCATGCGGCACGGGGTCCCTCGGGTTGGGCGGCGCCCAAGGCCGACCTGATGTTCAGCTCAGGGGATCAATCAGTCACCACTGTCGGCTCGGGCGTGCTTCCGATGCTTTGCACGCCCACCCCCTCCAGCGTAGCCGTTACCAAGACCATCATTGGTGGCGGCGCCGGCCTCAATGTGCTCTTCGTGGAGGCTTTCAGCCTCCTTCACGTCCACTTGAGCGGCTCCACCCCAGCTAGCCTTTTTCCGGGATCGGTGGCGGTTCCTCCGACCCCCTGTGGCAGATGCGTCTCCTCGTGACTTTCGGCACACGCGAAAACTACCATGCCGAGCTGATCCACTTCGATATCGCCCGCATCGGCTTGCCGTTCAAGGCCATCCTCGGGTACACGGCGCTGGCCTAGTTCATGGCAGCCACTCATCCTGCCTACAACTTCATGAAGATGCCAGGAAGCAAGGACATCCTCACCATGGTCGGAGATGCCAAGGAAGCCGTGGCGGCCCTCAAGCTCGCCTTCAGGGCCACGGCGGCAGCTTGCATGACTGACAAGGCAGTGTCAAGAACCAAGGGGGCTGCACCGACCAAGAAGAAGCAGTTGTTCACCCATGGTCAAGCCTAGACGATGCAGATACCGGTCGACAAGGACGGGGCCTCTGGCGCCACCTTTACCATAGGCGCCGACCTTGCCCCAGATCAAGAAAAAGAGTTGGTGGACTTCTTGCGGGCGAACAGGGAAGTATTCGCCTGGGAACCCAAGCAGCTAGCAGGGGTCTAGAGAAGAGTGCTCGAGCATCATCTAAGGGTATGCCCCAACGTGCGCCCTGTGAAGCAGAGGGCAAGGAGGCAATCCACGGAGAAGCGATCCTTCATTGTTTAGGAAACCCACAAGTTGGAAGTAGCAGGTGTCATTCGTGAATTCCGGTACCCAGAGTGGCTGGCGAATCCGGTCGTCGTGCCGATGAAAGGAGGGAAGGAGCCCATGTGTGTCGAATTCACCAACCTCAACAAGGCCCACCCTCAAGACCCGTTCCCGCTGCCGCGCATCGACCAAATTGTCTACTCCACCGCCGAGTGCGATCTGCTATGTTTCTTGGATGCGTTCTCAGGCTACCACCAGATCAGGATGGTGGTGGAAGATGAGGAGAAGACATCTTTCCTGACTCCATGCGGGGTGTACTACTACACTTGCATGACATTCGGACTTCGCCATGCAGAGCGACCTTCCAGCGACTGATGCACATTACATTGGGGGAGCATCTTGGAAGAAACGATGAGGCCTACATTGAAGACATTGTGGTGAAGTCTCGGGAGGCAATAACTCTGATTCAGGACCTAGAGGCAACCTTCGTGAGCCACGCCAGTTGGACCTGCGGCTCAACCCAGAGAAGTGCATGTTTGGTGTCCCTTCGGGCAAGCTGCTGGGATTCCTCGTGTCCCACAGGGGGATCGAGGCCAACCGGAACAAGGTCAAGGCAATCGAAGACATGACCCACCACAAAACCTCAAGGAGATGCAGATGCTTGCACGTTGCGTGACTTTGTTGGGGCGCTTCATCTCCAAGTTAGGGGAGCGTGCATTGCCGTTCTTCAAGCTGTGAAGAAGAAGGGTCCATTCGAGTGGACCCCTGAGGCCGACTGGCATTTCAAGACCTCAAGAGATACTTGACCGGCCCGCCGGTGATGGTGGCGCCTCATTTTCGCAAGCCCTTGGTACTCTACCTGTCTGCCAAGCCCCACTCCACCAGCGTGGCGCTAGTGGCCCTTAGGGAGGGGCCCGAGGTCGAGGACCGCCAAGTGGAGTCGCCAAGCCGGATGAGGCAGCTTAGCACCAAGGCGATGCTCCTGAGACAACGACTATCCCGACAGGTCATCAAGCTCTAGGGGCGGGAAGCCCGCAGGAAACACCTCAGTCCCCAGGAGCCAAAAACTCTGTCAGCTCCCCCACCCTTGTCGAGCACCCACTATACTTCGTCAGCACAGTCCTGCGAGATATGAGGGCTTGATACCCTATGCCTCAGAAGCTCTTGCTCGCGCTCCTGGTGGCCTCGTGCAAGCTGTGCCACTACTTCCAAGGCCACCCCATCAAGGTCATTTTAGCTTACCCATTGGAGAGAGTGCTCAGAACCCCCAATGCTGTCAGAAGGGTCGCTGAATGGAACATCGAGCTGCAAGCGTTCGACCTGGAGTTCAGCACAACTAGGGTCATCAAGGGGGCTGCACTCGTTGACTTTCTGGCCGAATGGACCAACACCCTGGAGCGCGAAGCAGGCGAGAACTGATCCCTCTCGCCAGGAAGTGAAGCGCCAGATGGTTGGGTCATGTACTCCGATGGCGCGTTCGCACGGTAGGGTGCGGGGCTGGAGCCGTGCTCATCTCGCCCACTCAGGAAAAGCTTTACTATGCCATGCAGCTCTGCTTCTAGCAGGGCGAGAAGGTGTCCAACAACATCACAGAGTACGAGGGTCTCATCACTGTACTCAAAGCGGCGGTGGCCCCTGGGGGTGAAGCGCCTCACCGTCAAGGGAGACTCGCAGCTCTTCGTCAAGTTCTCCAACAAGGTGTACGAGCCAAAGGATGGGCACATGGAGACATACCTCGCGGAGGTGTGCAAAATGGAGAAGCAGTTCCTAGGCTTGGAACTACAACATGTGGCTCGTGGCACCAACAAAGAAGCCAATGACATCGCCAGAAGAGCATCCAAGCAGCTTCCCAAGAGCCTGGCATCTTCGAGGAGCGACTCTTCAAGCCTTCAAGTGCACCTCCGCCTGCGGAGCCGGTGCCATCTCAGGAGGAACTCCCCTGGCCTCCAGCCTCAGGAGCCCCCGCCTGCGGCCCGACCTCAGGAGCATGCCTCCTCTTAGCGCTCGAGCCTCGGGAGGGGTGCTGGATCGAGGAGTTCAAGGAGTACCTGATGCAAGGCACGTTGCCGGAGAAGGAGGAAGACGCGGACCGTGTGGCCCGATAGGCTACATCGTACTGCATTTAGGAAGCAGCCAAATGATGTTTCTCTATGATGCATCTCCAGGGAACAGGGGAATGAGCTGTTGGCCGACATACATGGCGGAGACTGCGGGCACCATCGTCATCACACACCCTGGTCAGCAAGGCTTTGCGCAGTGGGTTCTACTGGCCCACGGCACTGAACGACGCAGCCGAGCTGGTGAAATCCTGCGAGGCCTGCCAGTTCCACGCCAAAGAGATCCACCATCCCTCTCAGGACCTCCAGACTATCCCGCTCTCATGGTTGTTCGCGGTCTAGGGGCTGGATATCCTGGGCCCATTCCCTCGAGCACCTGGAGGCTACCGCTACCTCTACGTCGCCATTGACATATTCACCAAATGGGCGGAAGTGGAAGTTGTCCGCACCATCCCCGCCAGGTCAGCAGTCAAGTTCATCAACGGCCTCGTAAGCCGATTTGGGGTCCCTAATCACATCATCACCGACAACAGCGCGGAGTTCACTAGCAATCTCTTCAAAGCGTATTGTCCTATCCTTGGAACGCAGATCTGCTACACCTCCGTGGCACACCCCAGCAGCAACGGCCATGCCAAACGCGCCAACGTGGAGGTCCTGAGGGGCCTCAAGACAAGGACCTTCAAGAAGAAGCTAGAGGCATGCGGTAGGGGCTGGCACGATGAGCTCCAATCTGTGCTATGGTCCATCTGCACCACCGCCATCAGGCCGATAGGCGAGACCCCGTTCTTCCTCGTCTACAGAGCAGAAGCGGTTCTCCCACACGAGGTCAGGCATCGCTCCGCGCGGGTCCTGGCGTTTGCTGAAACACAGCAGGATGCCATGCGGGAGACGGATCTCATGGTAGGGGAGAAATGCCACCGAGAAGCCTCGCTCCGAGCTGCGAGGTACCCGCAGGCGCTGCGACAGTACGACTACCGCAGCGTCCTCTCCAGGACGCTCGAGGTGGGTGATCTCGTCCTGAGGTGGGTGCTCTCCAGAGAAGGGCTGCACAAGCTCTCGCCCATGTGGGAGGGCCCGTTTAGGGTCGCCCACGTTTCCAGGCCTGGCGTCGCGCGCTTGGAGATACAGGACGAGATCCCCATCCAGAACGTCTGGTACATCCAGCACCTCTGGAAGTTCTACCCATGAAGCAAGGCTTGGTGCCTGTGAAGCAAGGCCTTGTGCCTGTGTAGAATCTCCGCTCGTGACACTCTCACGTAATAATGAGTGGGGATGTACACGCCCCGGAGTCTCAGGAGTGCCGCCCTCGGGCCTCGGTGGCTCCCTCCCACGCCTAGTGGCAGCACTTAGCTCATGGCTGGTGAGAAGACAAGAAGACAAGACTAGGTGCCGGACGCGGCTTCTTTCTGCAGTTGGTTGCCCTTTCTTTTAAGTCGGAATTTGCTTTCTGGTGTTCCTTGCTGGCCTAGATCCATTGTCCTTATTGCCTCCTTTTCTGCCCTTGGTCCCCCGTTTTTGACCCGTCCTCTCCCTCGCGTGCCTCGCGAGGGGGCTGGATAGGCACCCTCGTGAGCATTTTTCGTTTTCTTGTCTTTCGCAAGGCACCCTCGCTCGAGCTCGCAAGCTAGCGCTCCCCACTCAATCCGTGCCCCCCGGGTACCACGATGCGAAGCACTGGGTTACGGCCGAGAGTGCCTACGACCAGGGTCCGGAAGAATAAGGATCCCCTAACGAATTTTTGGAGTTCTCAGGCGCCTCCCGCGGCTCGTCCAGCTATGGCTAGTCTTCCTCCGCCGACAGCTCCAGCAGTGGAAGCTATGACTAGCCGCCACACTGTCGTGCCCGCTTCGAGGGCGGTAGTGGGTCGTCTCGTCGCCGTGCCCCAGTGAAGCGCGAGGAGGGGTCTGGTTGAGTCCAGGAGAGTGCCGAGGGCCCACCCTCGCGAGCCTCTACGGGGGTGTGCACTGCTTTCGTTTTGTTCTTTCCTTTCTTCCTGCATTTAAAAAAGAAACAAGTATGGGGCCTTGCAGGGGCATGCAACGAACCGTGATTTCCAAGTTGCTACGTTATGTTTATCGTTCCTGTGTCGTGTTGCAAGTATGGGCGTTTTATGTAGGCGTGTAGAGATAACTTAGCTTGATGTGGCTGAAGTAGTTTCCGCCTCGTGAGCCGCGCCTCTCCTAGTACCTAGTGAGACTTCCTTACCGTTGGCTTGGGAGGCGTCGACGAACTGCAATTTTTTAAGAACCTCTTATTTTTCCAAGCACGGGTCGTAGGCATGGCCGGCCATCACCCAGAGCTCCGCATCGCAGTACCTGAGGGGCACGGATTAAGGGGCGAGTGCCAGCTTGCGAGCTCCGGCGAGGGTGCCTCACGAAGAACAAGAAAAATGAACGCTCACGAGTGCACCCGTCCAGCCCCCTCGCGAGGCATGTGAGGCAGAGTATAGGCCAAAACAAAGAACCGAGGGAAGAACAAAGGAAAAAGGCGACCGAAGCAAGGCGACAAGAAACACCAGAATGCGAACTTTCATTAAAGAGGGGCAAGCCAACTATGGAAATCAAATGAAAGCCGCGTCCGACACCTAGTCTATTCTTCTCACCAGTGCGGAGCTAAGTGCTACCAGTAGGACGTGGCAGGGAGCCCCCGAGGCCCGAGGGAGGCACTCCTGAGACTCTGGGGCATGTACAACCCCACTCATTAGGCGATGGGCCTTGCTACATGGGTAGAACTTCCGGCGATGCTGGATGTTCCATGCATTCTGGATGGGGGCCTGTCCTGCGTCTCCATGCGCATGGCGCTAGGACTGGAGACGTGGGTGACCCTAAACGGGCCCTCCCACATGCATGAAAGCTTATGCAGCCCTTCCCTGGAGAGCACCCTCCTTATGATGAGGTCACCCACTTCGAGTGTCCTAGCGGACGCTGTTGCAGTGATACCGCCGCAGCACCTGCTGGTATCTTGCCGCTCGAAGCATGGCTTCGCGGCAAGGTTCCTCCCCAACCACAAGGACCATGCCTCGCATGGCGTCCTGCTGCGTCTCATCAAACGCCAAGATCCGCTTCTGCTCCGTAGACGAGGAAGAACGGGGTCTCGCATGTTGGCTTGGTGGCTGTGGTGCGGATGGACCACATCACAAAATGGAGCTCATCGTGCCAGCCCTTGCTGCAGGCCTCGAGCTTCTTCTTGAAGGTCCTGGTCTTGAGGCCTCTCAAGACCTTCGCGCTGGCGCGTTCGGCTTGGCCATTGCTCCTGGGGTGTGCCACCGAAGCGTAGCAGATCTGCATTCCAAGGTTAGCACAATATGTCTTGAAGAGATTGCTAGTGAATTGCGAGCCATTGTCGGTGATGATGCCATTAGGGACCTGTCGGCGTTCTGGGAATGGGGGTCCCCAGACTTGCCTGCCTGCGGCCTGCGATGTGGCTCAAAGGGGGGCCCAGCACGGCCCATCTTCACCAACACAGACCCAAGACCCTCGCGAGGGGCCAAGCCTCGCGGGGCGTACGACACGGAGCTTCCTCGGGCACGGCCTCATCAGGCTGGCTCGCGAGGAGGCGGAGAGATCAAGGCGGGGTACCTCATGCGGTGCCCGTGACGCAAGCCATGACGACCAAGGGCGCCAGGCGGGCGCCAGCCCTCGTAGTGTCCTCCTTTCCTCTTTGGTGCAAAGGGGGCAAGCACAACCGCGGAGTATCGAGGCATCAGGCAAAGGTTGCCATTTCGGTGCAACAAGACCAAGACCAGGATGACTGCAAGACGGAGGTCATTGTGGAGCCCAAGACAGCGTCACCACCAGAGCTTTGTGCAGGCGAAGACTACTTTTGTCAGGATAGCTGGTACTAGCTGTCCCCCTTCAAATTAGCCCGCCATTGTTGGCTCCCTTCCCGCTCGATATTTGGGAAGAGGACCAAGGCCTCTATAAATAGGACCAGCCCCCCACAGGAGAAGGAGGAGATCAGAGAATCAGAGGAGAGAAAGAATCAGAGAGAGAGAGAGAGGCTAGAGGTTGGGGCATCAACAATCGGAGAGAGAGAGAGAGAGGGGTGACTGAACTCCTCCCAGCAGTTCATTGCACCAGCCAAGAACAGACCCTCGCGAGGCTATTCTTCCTTGTATTGTTCTTCATCATCAGCCCAAGAGGCAATCCACCACGCCACACACTAGAGTAGGGTATTACACCACAATAGTGGCCCGAACCAGTATAAACCCTGTGTCTCTCGTGTTGTTCTTTCCATAGCTTAGATCTTAGCGAGGCGGAGGGGTGCAGGTAGGTAGGAGGCGAAATCTCTACACGCACCCCAGTGTTCGAACCTCAAGGGTCTGCCAGAACCCAAAATCCGACATTGGGCGCGCCAGGTAAGGGTGTGCCGGAATTCGTCTTCCACCACCCTGTTCTCCTCCGAACATCACGCCCATGTCTGACGCTCGTCGGGCCCGCGCCGAGCACCGGGCCACTCTCGCTTCCTGCGTCGCCCAGACGGCTCCTGTCGGCGGGCGTCCTCGCCGTTCCCCGTCACCTGCTGTCAACTCCGCCAACGGCATGGCGGGGGACGAGCAGCAAGCATCGTCTCAACATCCGTCCGTGTGGCAAGACGGCCGCACCGCAATTCCCTCGCTCACCCCAGCTGGTTCTTCGTCCCGCGCGCTCCACGCACCCATGGAGGCTCGAGCTGCGCTTATCGCGGCAAACGAGCTCCTGCGCTACCGTCCCGTCGACGACGTCTATGAAGAATGGCTCGACCGCATCGCCAAGCTCGTCCGTGCCGCAGGGGGCTCTCCTGCGCCGTCCGTTCCGCTGCACCGCACCCCGCCCCGCGCGGGCGACGAAGCTCCGGCGGCGCCCTGGCCGCCTCCTCCACAAGAAGGCACCATGGCTCCAAGGCGCGTGGCCCCTGGGCGGAACCCATTCCTTCAGGTGCCAGCGCAGCAAGAGCAGAGCTGCCAGGAAGTCCCTGGCCCGCAAGAAGCTGCCCGGATGCTCCCTGCTCCAGCACGTCGCGACCATGCTCCTGCTCCAGCACGTCAAGACCCCGCGCTGCTCCTAGCTGCAGCGCGTGGGGACATGCAAGACCAAGCTCTCCGTCACCCAAGGCCTCCCGTGGCCACAGCAGGCTGCCGTGCCTTCACCACCGAGCTACGCAGCGTCGCATGGCCCGGCAAGTTCAAGCCAGACCTGCCTCCTCGTTACGATGGCACGGCTGACCCTGTGGAGTTCCTCCAGCTCTACGAGCTGGGCATCGAAGCTACCAACGGAGACGAGAAGGTCATGGCGAACTAGTTTCCCATGGCGCTCAAGGACGGGGCCCGCACCTGGCTCCTGAACCTGGCTCCAGGCACGATCTCCTCGTGGGACGAGATGCGCACCCGCTTCATCACCAACTTCCAAGGTACTCGCAACCGGCCACCCGCCGTGAGCGACATGCGCCGCATCAAGCAACAACCCGGGGAGACCCTGCAGAAGTACATCCAGTGCTTCAACAATGCATGCCTCAAGATTCCCAAGGTGACTGAGGAGGCCATCATCTCAGCCTTCTCCGACGGCGTGCGCGATGTCAAGATGAAGGAGGAGCTGGCGATGCATGAAGACCTGTGCACTTCCTTGGAGCTGTTCAACTTGGCAACCAAGTGCGCCAGGGCTGAGGAAGGGCGTCTCTCCCTCCTCGAGCTGCCTGCCGCAGACCCAGAAGAGAAGAAGCCCAAGGCCAAGGATGTGAAGCACAAGGGAGCTGCCGTGCTCGTGGCAGAACCAGACACCAAGCGGGGCAGAGATCAGCCCGAACCTTCCAAGGGCAGCCGGTTCTGTGTGTACCACGACCTCCACACCCACAATACCAACAAATGTCAAGAGCTCCGAGCCGTGCGAGAAGGAAGGATCGGCCGTCGCCTCGACCGCGGTGACCGGGGCTACGGTCGAGGAGGAAGGAACGCAGGACGCTGGGAAGACCGTGGCCCGCGCCAAGGGTGGCGCGATCAACCTCGCGAGGATCACTGGCAAGACCCGCCTCGCGAGGGAGACTGGAGGGATCAACCTCACAAGGATCGCCCGCATGGCAACGCAGGCCTCCCTCCGCTGCCGCCGCAGCCAAGGAGAAACGAGGACCGCCACCAAGACGAGGGGGCTGGGGGCTTCCAGGAGCCGCGCGCGATTGCCTGCATCCTGGGCAGGGCTCAGGCCCCAGCCTCTCAACGCGTCTTCAAGCAGTTCGCCCGCGAAGTGAATGCAGTCCTCCCCAGGCTTGAAGCCACGCGCCCTCTCAGGTGGTTGGCATGCGCCATCACGTTCAGCTCAGCAGATCAACTCAAGTGTGTGGCTACAGCCGGAGTTCTCCCAATGCTTTGTTCCCCAATCATCAGCAACGTGGTGGTCACCAGGACCCTCATCGATGGCGGGGCAGGGCTCAACGTCCTTCCGTGGAAACATTCAACAATCTCCAAGTGCCCTACAGCCAGCTTCAGCCAACCAAGCCTTTCTCTGGAATCACCGATGGCTCCACGGTCCCGATTGGGCAGGTCCGCCTCCCTGTCACCTTCGGGGCACGCGACAACTACCGCACCGAGCTCATCGACTTCGACGTCGCTCACATTCGCCTGCCGTACAATGCCATCCTTGGGTACCCAGCGCTGGCCAAGTTCATGGCCGTAACTCACCACGGCTACAACGTCCTCAAGATGCCAGGAAGTGGCGGAGTCATCACGGTGCCCTGTGAAGAGAAGGACGCGGTGTGTTCCCTAGAACGAGCCTTTCAGGCCGCGTCACTGGAAGACCCGGATTGCGGAAGCAAGAGGCTTCCCGAGACCGCCCGCAAGAAGAAGAAGACATTGTCCGGCCCGGCCCCTCAGGAGGCAGGCCCCTCTGGGCCCGTGCCTGCCCAGGGGGAACCTCCTTCCATCGCATAGGAAAGCACGCCCGGCGCCCTCCTCAGGCAGGGCTCAGGGGCTCTCCCCTGGAGGGCCACCGACCTGGCTAGGGTCACGAGGGAGGTGCTTGGGCACCACATGGAGGCTTGTTTCGAAGCACGTTTCCCTCAAGGAGTAAGGCAAGGAGAGCCAGACCCTCAGGAGTTCGTCAGCAAGGCCATTCAGGAGCTACAAGAGTCAAGGGTCATGAAAGGCGGCTGCCGTCTACCACCAGTGGCTCCCCATCCAGGCGAGGATGGTGGGATGCACGTCTGCATCGACATACCGGGGCTCAACCGAGCCGCCTCTCTAGAGCGCCTCTGGCCCTCGCGAGTGGGGTGCTATGGAGGTCCACCCCACAGCTACGCTCGCATGCCTTACGGCTTGCCGAACGCGGCTGTCGCGTACCAGCGCCTCATGAGGGGCATCATGGAGGCACAAGAGGCCAGGCGTTCTGCAGCCCTGGCGGAGATGGAGATGGTCCGTGGGGAGCCACCAGCACCTCCGAAGCTCCCGAGGCCCCCGGGCCTAGGGGCTCGTGAGGATCGGCTTCCGCAGCCCACCGAGTCTGCTACACCAACACCCCTTCGACCTCAATGTCATCAGGTGACATCTTTCAAGTTTCACTTCTAGCTGGGAGCGCCCCCCAGGGCTGCATTATTCCCAGGCCGCGCGGGTCCGTCCCTGCGGCATGTATCCCTTTTATTTCATGTTGTTAGCTTACCTTGTCGGGGGCGCCCTTCGGGCTACATGATCCCCAAGTCGCTCGGGCCAGAGCCAGCGGCATGTATCTCATTTGCAGTTATTTCTGGTTATGCGTTATACCCACCATGCTTGATTATTTGATGCCGGTCCACGGCACCTCTTCTTCTCCATGCCGACCACTTGCATGTTAAAGGGGGGGTACCTGAGCATCGCGACTCAGGGCTCTGACTGGCTCTCCAGCCCTCACCCTCTGGCCTTGTCCACGGCATCGTGACCTGGCATACCAGCGACGGCTGAGACCAGCTCGAGGGCCGGGACCCGAGGACGTAGAGTGCCAGCATCTAACCAAATTTGCAGGGACACATCACAAGATAAGGCCTAGTGCCAGGTGCAACCCGCCAAGAGGTAGGGCCCCATGAGTCCCGCGCTGGCCCACGGATGCCCAGATACACCTCGCCAGGCCCTACCGTGCCAGCCACGTGTCAGGGCGGGGTTGTACATGCCCCGGGGGCTCCTCCCGGAGGGGGCCCCCCTCCCACATACCAGTGGAAGCACCATGCTCCGCGCTCACTGACGACACTGCCGAGGAGCGGATATGCCCGTACAGTGTCTAGCCTCATCGTAACGCCTCCCCTCGGGAGTGCCGCGCGAGGGGGCTGGGCACGGGGGCTGCGCCTGGGTCACGCCCAGACGCACGCCGCCCAGCCAGGCCCCCCCGGGCCTGGTTTGTCGCGTGTCTCTCCCCGAGTGGAGCCAAGGTACGAAGGCCGTTTGAGCGTCAAGGGGGACTCCTGAGCATCGCGACTCAGGAGCCTAACTGGTCACGTAGCCCCTCACTCCTTAGTTCCTAAAGGCTAACGCTGGGTGAGGTATGCGCGCAGCCGGGCTCTGCAGAGGTAGAACAGTAGATCCACCCACATCACACCTCCCTACTTGTTGTTCATGCGGCAAGGGGGACTCCTGAGCATCACGACTCAGGAGCCTAACTTGTCACGTAGCCCCTCACTCCTTGGCCCCGTCCTGGTTTCCGGTCGGGACTAACGCTGGGTGAGGTATGCGCGGGGCCGGGCTCTGCCGGCGTAGAACATAAGCAAGTAGGAAAGAAAAGCGCAAATTTCAAGGAATTCAAAAGCAAATATTACAGTCCACACTGTTATCTCAATGCCAAACACATGTTTAAACGCCTCCCTGAGGCATGACACATGTGCAGGAATTAAAGGCAGGACAGGAGCCACAACGGAGTCACTTGTCGGCGGTGGAGCAGCGCGGAGTGGGTTCGCCTTATGGAGCAGTGGGGTCGGCAGCGCCTTGCTTCGGCTTGGTGCTGAAGGCCCGGAACTTCCCCAGCAGAGCCTCCGCGCGACCCTTCATGGCCTCGGCAGCGGCAGCGGCACGCTCACCGCTTACTGGCTCCAGGAGGCTGTCAAGGTCGACGGCGGGATCGCGAAGGTAGATGTGGGTGAGCATCCGCGTCAGTGCTGCAGAAGACAGGACACACGCCTCGGCCTCGGCCGTGGGGCCAAGGCCAAGGGCGACATCTTCAAGAGCACGAACCAGGAAGGGAAGCAGCTTGGCAGGGCCGTCCTCGGCGCCAGCCAGCGGGCTCTCCAGTCCGCTGTCATAAAGCATCCTCACCAAGGAGCGAGCCTTCGCCTCAATCTCCGTGAAGGCCACGCGGTCCTCGGCATGAACCAGGGCCTTGTCGTCCAGCTCGGCCTTCCTCGCCCCAACTCTTGCTCCAGCGCGCCTAGGCAGTCGTGGCGCTTCCTGAGCTTGACCTCCCTCTCCTTGACGGCCGCCTCGCGAGCCTTCACGCCTTCTTCCTGCTCTTGGCGAAGGCGGACCTCTTTCGCGAGCTGGTCCTGCAGGCCTTGTGGCTCGTCCTCCAGCGCCTTGCAGCGACCACGAACATCGACCACCTCCCCCAGGGCTGCGTCACGAGCAGCCTTCGCCTCAAGGACGGCCTGCTTCTCCTCATCGCAAGCCGTCAAGGCCTGGACCAGCACCACCTGAATCAAAGCGTCGGAGCGAACCCATCCTGAAGCCAGCTCCAAGCGCCCGGCCACCAAGCGAGGGTCAGCGCCAAGAGGATCCTGCCGCAGTCGGTCCAGCTCAGCAACAGCACGATCCAGAACGGCAGAAGGAGTCAGAGAGACAGCAGCCGGTGGAGTAGCAGGAGAAGGCGGCAGCACGGCCACAACATCCTGAGGCGGAGTCTGCTGCGCCCCAACGGCTATAGTTGCGGCAGCAGGAAAAGGCACCTCGGGAGTCGCTTGGGCCATGGGGGCTGAGCTTGCCCTAGCCAGCTCAGCCAGGCCTCGCGAGGACGACCGGGCAGGAGAAGCCCGTGCGCCGCGATCACCCTCCTTCGCGGGCAGAGGCACTGCCACGGATGGAACCTCAGGAGCTCCCTTCGACTTCTTTGCTGCGGGCGCCAGCCTATCCAAGAGATGCGGACGTCAAGCCTCAGAAGCAGAACAAGAAATAAAGACAAGAATCAAACGCTTACGGGTCGTCGGCAGTGAGCTCGAGCGGCCTCCGGCCAAATTTGAAGCCTGAAAGCCGGCTGGAAGGGTCAACCTCGGGAAGCTTGGAAGCAGAAGGTGCGTCTGCAGTCCGCCTCGAGGCCGGGGCAGACCCGCGGGAGATCAGCTCGGTCCTGTCCTTCTTTGGGATCGGGGGCAAGCTCCCGCCGTCCTGCTCGTCTTCATCCTTGTCGTCATCCTCGTCATCATCGCTCGGAGAGAGGCGGAGGACACAGGACCTGCACCGGGGGAGGGGAGCCCTCGACTCTCCGTCAGTCGCTTCAGAGTCAGGCCCTTTTTCCCACTCCCCTCCTTCCTCCTCTTCGCTGGAGTCGTCGGAGGGCACGTCCACCGGTTCCTCGGGAGTTTCCATGGGCACAGGCCCATCCCCGTTGAAGATGGGCATGGAGTCCACTACCTGCTCCCAGTCGTCGCAGAGGAACAAGGGCGTAGGAGCGCCCTCCAACCTCGCCACATCGCCCCTGACCAGAGATTGGAGGACCGCAGCCAGATCTCTGTCGGCCAAGGCCGCGGGGCTCGGATGGGGCCTCCACATCGGAAGTGAGTACTGACGAAGCGGAGCCAGCTGGTGCTCAAGGAATTCCATCAGCAGCAACGCGCCGGTCAGCTTCGCCGCCGCCATGTTGGCCGACCTCAAATCCGCGTCCATCTTCTCCAACACTAGCTTCGCGTGGGGGTCCGCGAGCTCCGCTCGACCCCAATCGCTAGAGCTCATGGGTTGCTCCGTGGGCAAGATCAGCCGAGGGTTAATGCGCCCAGCATCCGCTAAGACCCACTTGCTCCTGAAGCCCTCAATCCTTTTCCCAGGGTTCGAGATGGCAATGGAGCCACCGTACGCGATGAAGCTCGCGCACGCAGAAGCAGGACCGCGAGAGGTCCGGAGGTAGAAGTAGTGGCGCAGCAAGGCCACTGAGGGCTGCACCCCTACGTGAGCCTCGCAGTAATAGGCGAAGATTGCCAGGAGAAGGACGGAGTTGGGGTGGAGATGCAGAGCTTGTAGCTTGTAATGGCGGAGGACAGAGAAGAAGAACTCGGAGAAGGGAGGCACCAGGCCAGCTGCAATGGCACTTACGAAGAACGGATAGAAGGTGCTCCCTTGACCCTCAGGGGTGGCGGAGCCGGCCTTGAACACCTTCGCCCCGTCGATGCCCCGCGCCGCCGCCATCCGGCGCAACCGGGCGAGGCTCGCCTCCGACACGTTCGGCGAGTCCAGGGCAGACGAGTACCAAGCTACGGCCGGGGGCTGACGAGGCGCCATGGCTTCCTAGGTCACGCGTCGGAGTAGATCTGGAAATTTTGGAGGAAGGAAGGAGAGGCGCAAGAAAGGGGATCTGAGCAGCAACCGGAGAAAGCAAAAAGCAAAGCCTAGGCAGATGCCGCTCCTTTATCAACTCAAGCGATTGCTAAGGCGCTCACGTCCAATCAACCGCCACGCGGTGCCCAAGGCCGCAGGCTGTTAGGGCCCGCGGCACTTCGCTCTTGCCCATCCGCCTCCCTGCACGGCCAAGTCCGGGCGCGCCTTGGGCACGGGGGCTACTGTCGGTGTTCTGGGAATGGGGGTCCCCAGACTTGCCTGCCTGCGGACTGCGGCGTGGCTCAAAGGGGGGCCCAGCACGGCCCATCTTCACCAACACAGACCCAAGACCCTGGCGAGGGGCCAAGCCTCGCGGGGCGGATGACACGGAGCTTCCTCAGGCACGGCCTCATCAGGCTGGCTTGCCAGGAGGCGGAGAGATCAAGGCGGGGTACCTCATGAGGTGCCCGTGACGCAAGCCATGACGACCAAGGGCGCCAGGCGGGCGCCAGCCCGCGCAGTGTCCTCCTTTCCTCTTTGGTGCAAAGGGGGCAAGCACAGCCGCGGAGTACCGAGGCATCAGGCAAAGGTTGCCATTTCGGTGCAACAAGACCAAGACCAGGATGACTGAAAGACGGAGGTCATTGTGGAGCCCAAGACGGCGTCACCACCAGAGCTTTGTGCAGGCCAAGACTACTTTTGTCAGGATAGCTGGTACTAGCTGTCCCCCTTCAAATTAGCACGCCATTGTTGGCTCCCTTCCCGCTCGATATTTGGGAAGAGGACCAAGGCCTCTATAAATAGGACCAGCCCCCCACAGGAGAAGGAGGAGATCAGAGAATCAAAGGAGAGAAAGAATCAGAGAGAGAGAGAGAGAAAGAGGCTAGAGGTTGGGGCATCAACAATCGGAGAGAGAGAGAGAGGGGTGACTGAACTCCTCCCAGCAGTTCATCGCCCCAGCCAAGAATAGACCCTCGCGAGGCTGTTCTTCCTTGTATTTTTCTTCATCATCAGCCTAAGAGGCAATCCACCACGCCACACACTGGAGTAGGGTATTAAACCACAACGGTGGCCCGAACCAGTATAAACCCTGTGTCTCTCGTGTTGTTCTTTCCATAGCTTAGATCTTAGCGAGGTGAAGGGGTGCAGGTAGGTAGGAGGCGAAATCTCTGTGCGCACCCCAGTGTTCGAACCTCAAGGGTCTGCTAGAACCCGAAATCCGACAAGACCCTTGATGAACTTGACCGGAGATCCCGCCGGGATGGTGCGGACAGTTTCTACCTCTGCCCATTTGGTGAACTTGTCGATGGCGACGTAGAGGTAGCGGTAGCTCCCAGGCGCTCGAGGGAACGGCCCTAATATATCTAGCCCCCAGACTGCAAACGGCCACTAGAGCAGGATGATCTGGAGGCCCTAAGCTGGCTGATGGATCTACTTGGCGTGGAATTGGCAGGCCTCGTAGGACTTCACTAGCTCGGTTGCATCGTTGAGCGCCGTAGGCCAGTAGAACCCGCTGCGAAACACCTTGTCGACGAGGGTTCGTGACGAGGAGTGGTGCCCGCAGTCTCCGCCGTGTATGTTAGCTAGCAACTCGTTCCCCTGTTCCCTGGAGATGCATCGCAAAGAAACATCATTTGGCCGCTTCCTGTATAACTCAACATCCTGGATACAGTATGTCGTAGCCTGTCAGGCCACGCGCTCCGGGTCGTCATTTTTCTCCAGCAACGTCCCTTGCGTTAGGTATTCCTTGAACTCCTTGGTCCAGCACCCATCCTGAGGCTGGAGCGCCAGGAGTAGGCACGCCCCTGAGGTAGGGCCATAGGCCAGGGCTCCCAAGGCAGGTGGTTGTGGGAGCTCCTCCCGAGGCGGCGCCGACCCCAAAAGCGGAGGTGCTGCCGACAGCTTAAAGAGCCACCACTCAAAACGCCAGGCTCTTGGGGTTGTCGCTTGGATGCCCTTTTGGTGGCATCATCGGCCTCCTTGTTGGTGCCACGGGGCACGTGCTGCAATTTTAGACTGAGGAAATTCTTTTCCATTTTGCGTACCTCCATGAGGTATACCTCCATGTGCTCGTCCCTCGGCTCGTATACCTTGTTGTAGAAGTTGACGAGGAGCTGTGAGTCGCCCCTGATGGTGAGGCGCTTCACCCCCAGGGCCACCGCGGCCTTAAGGCCAGCGATGAGACCTCCGTACTCCGCGATGTTGTTGGAGACTTGATACATCTCCAACGTATCTATAATTTTTGATTGCTCCATGCTATATTATCTACTGTTTTGGGCAATATCGGGCTTTATTATCCACTTTTATATTACTTTTGGGACAAACCTATTAACCGGAGGCCCAACCCAGATTTGCTGTTTTATGCCTATTTCAGTGTTTTGAAGAAAAGGAATATCAGACAGAGTTGAAACGGAACGAAATCAACTGGAGAAGTAATTTTTGGAAGGAAACACACCCGATGGACTTGGACCCCACGTCAAGGAAGGAACGAGGTGCTCACGAGGGTGGGGGGCGTGCCCCCTATCTCGTGGGGCCATTGTCGCTCCCCTGACGTACCTCCTGCACCCATATATACCTACATGACCTAAAACTTCCAGAACACAAGATAGATCGGGAGTTCCGCCGCCAGAAGCCTCCGTAGCCACCAAAAGTCAATCGGGACCCTGTTCCAGCACCCAGCCTGAGTGGGGAACCCTACCGGTGGCCATCTTCATCATCTCGGTGCTCTCCATGACGAGGAGGGAGTAGTTCTCCCTCGGGGCTGAGGGTATGTACTAGTAGCTATGTGTTTGATCCCTCTCTCTCGTGTTCTTGAGATGATACGATCTTGATGTATCGCGAGCTTTGCTATTATAGTTGGATCTTATGTTATTCCTCCCCCTCTTCTCTCTTGTAATGAATTGAGTTTCCCCTTTGAAGTAATCTTATCGGATTGAGTCTTTAAAGACTTGAGAACACTTGATGTATGTCTTGCCGTGGATATCTGTGGTGACAATGGGATACCACGTGCCACTTGATGTATGTTAAGGTGACCAACTTGCGGGTTTTGTGACATTGGGAACCTATGCATAGGGGTTGGCACACGTTTTTGTCGTGATTCTCCGGTAGAACTTTGGGGCACTCTTTGAGGTCCTTTGTGTTGGTTGAATAGATGAACCTGAGATTGTGTGATACATATCGCATAATCATACCCACGGATACTTGAGGTGACATTGGAGTATCTAGGTGACATTAGGGTTTTGGTTGATTTGTGTCTTAAGGTGTTATTCTAGTACGAACTCTAGGGTTGTTTGTGACACTTATAGGAATAGCCCAATGGATTGATTGGAAAGAATAACTTTGAGGTGGTTTCGTACCCTACCATAATCTCTTCGTTCGGTCTCCTCTATTAGTGACTTTGGAGTGACTCTTTGTTGCATGTTGATGGATAGTTATGTGATCCAATTATGTTAGTATTGTTGAGAGAATTTACACTAGTGAAAGTATGAACCCTAGGCCTTGTTTCCTAGCATTGCAATACCGTTTACACTCACTTTTACCATTAGTTACCTTGCTGTTTTTATAATTTCAGATTACAAAAACTATTATCTACCATCCATATACCACTTATATCACCATCTCTTCGCCGAACTAGTTCACCTATACAATTTACCATTGTATTGGGTGTGTTGGGGACACAAGAGACTCTTTGTAATTTGGTTGCAGGGTTGCTTGAGAGAGACCATCTTCATCCTACGCCTCCTACGGATTGATAAACCTTAGGTCATCCACTTGAGGGAAATTTTCTACTGTCCTACAAACCTCTGCACTTGGAGGCCCAACAACGTCTACAAGAAGAAGGTTGTGTAGTAGACATCAAGCTCTTTTCTGGCACCGTTGCCGGGGAGGTTAGCACTTGAAGGTATATCTTTAGATCTTGCAATCGAGTCTTTTAGTTTCTTGTTTTATCACTAGTTTAGTTCATAAAAGAAAACTATAAAAAATGGAATTGAGTTTGTCTCATACACTTTACCTTTTTAATATCTTTCGTAAGTATGATGAAAAGGATAATTGTTCTCAAGTGCTAGAAGAAGAAATCTATAAACTGTTTGGCACTAAATATTTGAATGATGAGCATGATTGCAATGTTATTAGTATGAATTCCTTGAATATCCATGATGCTAATGATATGCAAAACCACAAGCTTGGGGAAGCTATGTTTGATGAAGATGATATTTTTTTGTCCCCCTAGTTTTGATGAGCAAATTTATTATGATGAAAGCATGCCTCCTATTTATGATGATTATATTGATGAAAGTAGATTTGGAGAGGTCATGACTTTATTTTGTGATGAATCCACTATTCCGGAAGAGGTTCCAATTGATTATGAGAACAAAGTTGCTATCTATGATGATTATTGTGATCACTTGTATGCTATAAAGAATAATGATATCCATGAAACTTGTCATCATGATTTTAGTTTTCAATTGGATTATGCCTCGCATGATAATTATTTTGTTGAGCTTGCTCCCACTACTATTCATGAGAAGAAATTTGCTTGTGTGGAGAGTAGTAAATTTTCTATGCTTGTAGATCGTGAAAATAATGCTTTAGGTGCTGGTTATATTGTTGAAATCATTCATGATGCTACTGAAAATTATTATGAGGGAGGAACATATGCTTGTAGGAATTGCAATAATATCAAGTTTCCTCTCTATGCGCTTAAAGTTTTGAAGTTATGCTTGTTTTACCTTCCTATGCAAGTTGATTCTTGTTCCCACAAGTTGTTTGCTCACAAAATCCCTATGCATAGGAAGTGGGTTAGACTTAAATGTGCTAGTCATATTCTTCATGATGCTCTCTTTATGTTTCAATTCTTATCTTTTATGTGAGCATCGTTGAAATCATCATGCCTAGCTAGGGGCATTAAACGATAGCGCTTGTTGGGAGGGAACCCAATTTTATTTTAGTTCCTTGATTTTTGTTCCTGTTTAGTAATAAATAACTCATCTAGCCTCTGTTTAGATGTGGTTTTATGTGTTTAATTAGTGTTTGTGCCAAGTAGAACCTTTGGGAAGACTTGTGGAAAGTCTTGTTGATCATGCTGTAAAAAAACAGAAACTTTAGCCCTCACAAGAAATGCTGCCCTTTTTATTGGGAGAGTTCTATTTAGTTGATTCTTTTTGCAGATGATTAATAGATAAATTCCTCAGGTCCAGAAATTTATTTGAGAATTTTATGAGTTACAGAAGTATACGTTTGATCCAGATTACTATAGATTGTTCTGTTTTTGACAGATTCTGTTTTTCATTTGTTGTTTACTTATTTTGATGGATCTATGGCTAGTAAAAGAGTTTATAAACCATAGAGAAGTTGGAATACAGTATGTTTAACACCAATATAAATAAAGAATGAGTTCATTACATTACCTTGAAGTGGTGATTTATTTTCTTATACTAACGGAGCTTACGAGTTTTCTACTTTAAGTTTTGTGTTATGAAGTTTTCAAGTTTTGGGTAAGGATTCGATGGACTATGGAACAAGGAGTGGCAAGAGCCTAAGCTTGGTGATGCCCAAGGCACCCCAAGGTAATATTCAAGGATAGCCAAGAGCCTAAGCTTGGGTATGCCCCGGAAGGCATCACCTCTTTCGTCTTCGTTCATCGGTAACTTTACTTGGAGCTATATTTTTATTCGCCACATGATATGTGTTTTGCTTGGAGCGTCAATTTATTTTGTTAGGATTTTCTTGCTGTTATTTAGAACAATGTTTTGCATCTTTTATTTCAATAAAAGTGGCATTGATAGCCTTTACTATGCCTATGTTACAAGTATACATGTTGCTGTTTGAAAACAGAAAGTTTACCGCTGTTGCAATAATTCCCTAGAAAAGTGAGAATGTGATAAAATGTTGAAACCTTTTGCATATTAAGCTCTGATAAATTTACTACAGTGGGAATTTTATTTCATAATTTTTGGATCTAGGGAAGTATGGATGTTGGAGCATTCTTTACAGACTATCCTGTTTAGGCAGTTTGCTGTTATGTTTGCATTGTTCGCATATGGTTGCTTCTTTAATGATTCTATTTGAGGATAGGACTATTAAATATGCAGAGGCATTTAGTATGAAATGTTGAATAATAATTTTAGTGATTTGCTACAATAGAGTATGATAAGTTTTTTTCCAATGGTTTATACTAACTTATCTCACGAGTCCTTGTTGAGTTTTGTGTGGATGAAGATTTTGAGATTTAGGGAGACCGTGATATGAGAGGAATTAAGGAGACACAAAAGCTCAAGCTTGGGGATGCCCAAGGCACCCCAAGATAATATGTAATGCCCCGAGTCCGATGTGCCAGGTGTCTTCCAGTTATTCGCTGCTGTTGCCTTGTCATTGCTTGCGTGTCATGCATTGCATATCATGTTATCATGTGCATTTCATCTTCATACGTGTTCGTCTCATGCATCCGAGCATTTTCCCCGTTGTCCGTTTTGCAATCCGGCGCTCCTATGTCATCCGGTGTCCCTTTCTACCTTTTTTCGTGTGCGGGTGTTAAACGTTTTCGGATTGGACCGAGGCTTGCTATGCGGCCCTGGTTTACTACCGGTAGACCGCCTGTCAAGTTTTGTGCCATTCGGACTTCGTTTGATACTCCAACGGTTAACCGAGGGGCCGAAAAGGCCTCGTGAGTGTTGCAGCCCAACACCCTTCCAATTTGTCGCAAAACCCACCTAAACCCGCTCCATCATCTAGAGCGTTTGATCACGATCGCGTGGCCGCAAACCGCACCTCATTTGGAGCTTCCTAGCTCCCTCTACCTCTATATAAAGGTCACCATCTCGAAATTCCGGATCCAAAACCACCCTAACCCTAAAAAACGCTCGCGCTGCCGCCAGACATGTCCGCCTCCTAGCGGACGAAATCGCCGCCGCCGCCTCAGCCAGTCCGCCGCCGACACCTATCGCCACCGCACTCCATGTGCCGCAGGCCCGGGAGGCCCGTCGCGGGCCCGCCTAGGCCCGTCTGCCCCGCCGCCGCAAGCCCGCGCCCCGCCGCCTGGCTCTTCCCGAGCGCC
>NC_057803.1:420794122-420822476 GCF_018294505.1 Triticum aestivum | reverse complement strand
GGCTCATGTCGATTTCTTGCTTTCTTGCTTCGTGTTTAAGAGTGAGGGTCATGCCTGCCACACCCTACGAGCACCATGCAAGTGGGGGCTGGGCGTGGTATGCATGTGTCAAGTATGGTCGGGCTAGCCTAGGAGACGCCAAGCCCCCTGGGTCAAGGATGCAACCACCTCAGGACCACCGTGCGAACACCTTGTCGTAATCCGGCAAACAGCTCCTCGCGAGGCTCTCTTGGGCGGGCCGATAGGATCCTCAGGAGGGCCGAAATGTCGCAAGCCCCTGGTGGGCTCACCTCAGAAAGAGGGCGCTTCTACAATGACAGGGCCCCGTTGGGACCCACAAGACCGGAGATAAATCACAACAACTACTCCCCTCCCAGGTCCACGGCGACACGTTTCAAGCCCTTTATAAGGAACGTTGTCATTTAATACATTATAAGGGGCCCCCCTTCAAAAAATGCTTTCATGCCCCACAGGGACGTGCCCGAAGGTTTTATCCATACAGGCCAGAGCAAAAAAAGGAAATACAGGGCTAGCTGGACGCGCTCCTTCCGGCGCCGTCTTCATTGTCTCCATCTGCGCCGCCTGTATTGTCGCTGGCATTGTCCTCATCATCGCCATCAGCATCGCCCCTATTGGCCGCAATCACGACCGCGTCATCCTTGGGAACGAACTCCGCGACCAGGTCATCCACCCAGCCTGCCAGATTGTCTTGGATGACCCAGGGCACAGGTGCTATGGCGGTATCGAAGTCGAAGTGAGGGTCAGGGTTGAGGAGGTGACTGAAGACTCACGAGAATGCATGCCCGAGAAGGCCCCGGCTTCTCTCTTCAACGAGTTGGCAAGCCATCATGGCTCGGTCTTCTAGGCGGTTCACGATCTGGGTGAAGAAGCGTAGATGTTTGGTGTTGTCATCCTCATTGGGATGGGTGACGCTCTCTTCACAGATGGTGCCCAAAGCCCGTTGGCCCTAATCCCGAGGGCCTGAAGTATCCAGGAATGCTCGTGCTGCATAGTCCGATGGTGGCACAACTCGTTCTCGGTCTGCTCCACACGAGACCCAACGGCCTTGACCTGCTACTGAAGTGAAGATAGGTCACTTTGAGAGGAGTTCAGGTCGGCTTGGGCGGAATCCAGAGCCTCCTTGGCAGCCCTCTCGCACTGTTCTGCTGCGTCCAGCTTCATCTTGAGGGTGGTGGTCCTGCCCTTAAGCTCGGCCTCCAGGAGCTCCAACTTCAGGCGGTGCTCGTCGGCAAGAGCCGTGCGAGCCTTCGCCACCCTCTGGTCGACCTCCTGCTGAATCCTGGCCTCCTACGTGGCAACGACGTCCTCGGCCATGGCTACCTGGTGCTCCCTCACGTCCAACCGCTCAAGCTCCAGGCTGTGCTCTAAGACCTCCAGATCTAGCACCTCCTCGCGTTCCCGAAGCTCCTTCTCATCAGAGGGGCCCTCACACGGTGATGCTTCAAGGGCGGCTTTGCGCGCTTGGATCTTCCGCTCGAGGGCGGTGTTCGAAGCTTGAAGCTCCCGCTCCCGCACCTCAGCCGCTTCATGACGGCGGTCGGCATCCCTGGCCTCCTCCTGAGCATGGGCGCAACCCTCGTGAGAGTCTAGAGGGACACCTGGCGCTCGCGCGGGCACGCTCATGCTGAAGATGCCCGAGGTTGATGGCGAACTTTAGCTGGCGCCACTCATGCGCCAAGCGGAGGTCCTCCGTCTCAAGACGGGTGTCGACATCGACAAGCTCTCCTTCAAGCTAGCTCAGCGTGCTCATTGCCACATAGAAAAGAACACGATGGACGGCACTGCGCCCCGCGGGCAAGCTCCAGCGCGCGGCCAAGCTCATCCTCCGTGTCGGGGGCTGCCGGAGAGGCGTGGAGCAGCTCGCCTACCTTCTGCAGGGGGCTGGAGGCTGGTGCCTTCTCGGTTGCTCTCCCGGCATCGGTGGAGGTGCCGGGCAGCACAGTCTCGCCGCTCGAAGATGAAGCCGATGCTGGGGTCGCCCAACCTCCGGTGTTGACCAACAGGGGAGCCCTCGGAACGCCTCCTGCGCCCCAGGACTGGTCGCGAAGTCGGGAGCACCGGCTTACTACCCCCCGGGGACGCATCCACCGCGTGAAGTGGCCACGTGCCTCGCGCGGGCATCCGGTGCAGGGGCCTCAAAACCACAAGTGGACCATGGACTTCCGGAGGCTGCTTCGCAGGAGGTTTCACCGCCACAGCCGGGGAGATCCTGAGGAACCAGGTTCAGAAGTGCACGTGACGCGTAGGAAATCACGAAGATAAGGTAATTACTCGTCGATGGCTATGTACTTCATCTGCTTCAATGGCCGGTAGGTGTCTCCACTACAGCTCGGAGGCCCCTTCCCCGTGTGGAGTGCTTCAAGGTTCAGGCACAGATGGCCGAAGTTCAGGGCGCGACTCCCGACGTCTGGTGACTTTACGGGGCTTCTTGGGCGGTAGCCGCACTTGCCCACTAGTAGCCACCTCAGGACTACTTGCTTGAGCTTCGGGAGAAACCTCCTCAGGAGCATCGGGCCGCACCAGCTCTCCATCGGCATCCTCAGGGGCGCTCGCCAGAGCTTCAGAAACGACTACCTCGGGGTCACCGGATGACACCCGCTCCCCCGCAGTCGCCTCAGTGGCACCCGGTGGCGTTTACCCCCCTGCATCCACATCCGGGGCACGTGTCGCAGGATCGATGAACAAGGGGGCCACGACGATGGGTTTCTCATGGGGCCCTTCATGGCCCTTCGAGCACAACCCCACTCGTCAAAAAGGGGCATCTCCTTCACGAAGTCTTCCTTGTTTGAGCATTGGTACATGAGGCAACCATCCTTCTGAAGCGTAGGTGGCATTGGGTAGCCCGTCAGAAGCTCGAGCATTGCATGCAGCGTCTTGGAGGGAAGCGCAGGCACCCGGAGCCTCATGGCTTCCCTGCTGCCGGTGAAGGCCCACATTTTGCACGAATGGCGCTGGAGCAGAGCAATGCGCCACCGAACAAACTCCTTCACCACCATCGGTGCCTTCACCCCGACCTACTTCAACCTAGCCAGCCTGGACCAGACATGGGCAAGTCGGCGGTCGACAAGCTTCACATGCCCCCAGCCGGAGCTGGGTGCCGCTGGCGTTCGCGAGAGCAGGAGTAGGAGCAGGGGGTTGAGAATGCCGGGGTCCACGTACACCCACTACTTATATAGCCCCTTCACGTCTGGGCAGAGCATGAAGTCCATGCCCGAGCCAGCCATCGCTTCCACGTCCTGGAAGGCCACGCATCCCGAGCGTTAGCAGGCGTCAACCAGGTGGAGCGAGAAGCAATGGCGAAGCAAGGCAAAGAAGCGAGCAATGCCCACCATAGCCTCACACAGGAAGGCGAAGACAGCGAAGCGGATGATGGATTGCGGGTCCAGATGCAACGCCTAGATCTGATAGTGTGAGATCACGACATTAAAGAAATCAATAAAAGGGGGAACCAAGCCATCCAAGAGAGGATGAAGATGAATAGGGATCTCGGTGGCTTCCATGTCAATCATGGCCTGGAAAGTAGGCCAGACTATCATCGCCTTCCACCCATTGTAATCGGTGGCCAGGGCTGGACGGACCTTGTCAAGCCCCTCGTGGTTGATCAACATCGACCGCTCAAGAGCAGGCTCAAAGACTAGGCGGGATTTGGTGAAAGCGCAGGCCTTTCCCGACTTCTCTGACAGAGGGGCCATGGCGGCGAGAGAGGGTTGGCGCAGGCGTAAAATCTGGGGGAAGAGCTGTGGGTTCGCAGAGGAGAGGATCAGCCAAAGGCAAGCACGACAAGCAATGAAGGTAGAGCTGCGCTAACAACGGGCGGCCGCCAGGCCTCGCAGTTATCAACGCTGCATGGGGAGGTGGAGACGCCCACGTCCAATCAATCGCCACGCGTCGACCAAGGTCGCAGGCAGTTACGGCCCGCGACGCTCTGCACTTGCCCTTTGGCTTTGCCACGAAGCCAAGTTCGAGCGCACCTTGGGCCCGGGGGCTACTGTCAGTGTTCTGGGAATGAGGGTACCCAGACTTGCCTGGTTGCGGCCCACGGCATAGCTCTATCGACGGCCTGGTACGGCCCACCTTCAGCATCAAGAAAGCAAGACCCTCGCGAGGGGCCAAGCCTCGCAAGGCGGGCGGCACCAAGACCTCCAGAAGAAGCGGCCTCCTCAGGCTGTCTCCTAAGGAGCGTAGATATCTATGCAAGTCTCACCTCGCGAGGTTCAAATGACATGGGCCATGACAACCAAGGCTAGCCGGGCACCTGCGGTCGCAGGACAACAGTTTACTCCTTGGTACTAAGAAGGCAAGTGCATGCACAGAGTCCAGAGGAATCAGCCAAAGGTTTCCATTCTCGTGCAACAAGATCAAGACCGCCAGGATGGCAGGGTGGAGGTCATCGCCGAGCCCACCGTGAAGTCACAACCATAGGCTTTTGTAGGCGAAGACTACTTTTGTCACGATAACATGTACTAGTTTTGGGAAACCGTCTCGCCTTCATTTTGGGAAGAGGACCAAGGCCATTATAAATAGGACTTTGCCACCACCATGGAGGGGGAGACCGGACAAGAGAGACCGGATAGGATCCATTCCATCCTCACCAGATCACCAGCTCACTCAAGCACAAGAACATGCCTCCTCGTGAGGTTGTTCTCCGACTGTACTAGTTCATCCTCTGCCCCTCGAGGCCAATCCACCACAAAGCACGAGTAGGGGTTTACACCGTAAGGTTGCCCGAACCTGGGTAAACTGTTGTGTCTCATTTTCTTCCAGTTCGTCGAGCTAGGCCATGAGATTAGCGAGTATGCAGACTGGGGAGGTTGAGTTATTCGCACCCACCATAGAGTTCGAACCTCTCAAGGGTATGCGGAACCAGAAATCCGACAGGAGAAGCCACTGGCACTGGTTCAGTTGGCCTTGGTGAAGTAGGAGGATCTGTAGTTGGTTCATGAACTTGTGAGGTAATTGCATCTGCAGCCTTTTCTTTCATAGGAGGAGGAGCATTCTTCTTTGCAATTTTCTTCTTCTTTTGCTTCAGCTGATCAATATGCCCTTTGACAAGATCATTGTAGCTAGTGGCTTGGGCTTGATGATCGAGGAATATCTTGTGAACAATTTGATCTAGGTTCGAATGAAATCCCGATCTTCTGTTCCGAAGGATAGTCAAAGATCGATTGAAATCCACATATGATTCTTCAAGTTGCTTGATGACAAACTTGGATTTAGTAACTTTCATACGGTTGTCAAGCTCACTGAGCTGGACAGTGAGGTTATTGATCCCAACAGAATCATCTCTCATGTCTCGAACCATATCAGTGGCTTGACCAATTACTTTAGATGGAATAGGAAAAGATGCCACTTATCCATCAAACAGGTTCTCCACAAATTTGTCAAGCTGCTCCATGATGAACACTTGATTGAATTAATGAGGTGCATCGGATTGATCATTAGTCGGTGAAATAGGAGTAGTTCGTACTATATTTTGCTTGGGCGGAGGCATAGAATCCAATGATTGTGTCAACTTCGGAGCGAATTGAGCAACCTTTCTATTCACAACATCAGCTCGTGGGGCATTTTACTCGGCAGAAGGAGTTGTGATTTGCTTCACCTTCGGCATTGGAACTTTCTCTCATGGCTTAGATGTGCTTACTTGAGCTTCGATAAATAAGTCTTGCATATCAATCGCCTCAGGATGAGGGATTGTATTCACATGATCTACCATAGTGACAGTGGTACGAGGCATTTTTCTCTTTAAAGAAATATTCTTCGGAGGTGCTATTGGAACTGAACTTGCTCGAAGATCAGGCAGTATGGTGGAATAAGTGATGTTTACTTGCTTGGAAACATTTGCATCAACTTCTTCTCTTGTGAGTGGAGGATCATATTGATCGGAAGAATCACATTCAACATTTCTCTCATCTGGTTTAGCTCGCCTTCTCTTCGGCACGCTCTTTTTCTTCAAAGCAGTAGAGCTGGGATCATGCTTGAGCTTAGAACGGCGTTCTGCTTTTCCTTCAGCCTTCTTCTTTTCAACATCACACTTGATAAGGCGACGATTTTCCTCTTTGAGAGCTTGTTCTTTCTCAGCCTTCTTGGCTCTCTTTCCAGCATTCTTTCGGCACTTGACCAACTCATCAGGATATGATTCGAGAGTGCGAAGAGATGATTTGTCTGTATTTGCAGGTGGTGGTCGTCTCTCTTGAGGATCACCTGGACGAATGAGTCCAATCTCATGGTAGTCACCCCATGGAGGATGGAAAATAGAGTTCTTAGCAAACCAAGGGTGAACTATTTTATAGTGGAACCACTTGCACACCTAGTGGCGTCGAATCTTTTGCAGACGCTTATCTTGTTCTCTTTTTGTCTCGCCTAGAATAGTTTTATAATCATCATGAGAGATATAGTGACATGAATTTGCATAAGGTTGCCTGCCTCCTTTCCTTATCTTCAGAATATTTTTTGCTAGCTCATCAAGATTTTGCTCATCCCTTTTTCTTTTGCTGGTGGATGTGCCTACCTTTGGGCCCTTTGCATGTGGTGCCTTAGACTCGTGTGTTGTACCCATGATTACCTCATCTTCATCAGCCATGCCCATTGGTTGAGCAGAATCCTCAACAGAATGCATACACTTGTGAATTAGAATAGATATGAGGGAAAATGGTGACAGGGTTACAAATGCTCACTACGAATGTTTTTTCCAAACAAAAAGCATTTCAAAGAAGAATTAGATGCAGACTTTGAGACGTTTTGAATGAAGCATACATATAGAACGAGCTAGTGGGTCAGAAGAATATACTAGACAGTGTGTTAGGCATTCCATTCGAGCAAAACATAACACGAACCACCGCCACACTAGTAAAGGTAAAAACCTAGATCTAAGAAATGCGGTAAAATCGAAGGAAAATATCCATGGAAGAACTCGAATCGTGAAGAACGGAGATCCGAGTTTGAACCACTCATACCCTAGCTCGGTGACGTGCAGCATCTATGGCGGCGCGGGGAAAAAGATGTCCAGTGGCGGCGAGGAAAGACTCCGGTGAACACTCTCCAGTAGTGAAGGGGTGAAGAGGTCATCGGCGTAGAGCTTAAGGTGGAGCGCTGCAGCAAGGGTTTTGGTAAAGTGGAGGCTAGGAGAAAGACAAGTGGACTGGAAGAAAGAAGGGGTGTGCGATTTTTATATGCGAAAGGAATTAACCGCATGCAGTGAATTTTGGTCGAACGGCCTCTATTCAGAGACTATTGTGATGCAATGGATAAGATGGAGTGGCAGTTGATGTATTGCATGTGGCAACCATCATAAAAGATAGTGGTCCCAACTTGGGCAGGAAACCCCAAATTTTGGATATCTTTCGCCAAAACAGATTAAAGTTCAGACCGAATCTTAATTGTGATCAAGGACACCAGATAAAGTTTCGTTCCAGATAAAATTTGAGCTTTCGTAATGGAACATCATAGACTGGAAGAGATAAACCAGAGAGAAAACAGGGTCCAAGGCATTTCACTCAGACGGATAAACACAAACACTAATGCAGGATGGTCCAAACGCGACACTACGATCAGAGACCCTTCGACGAAAATGTGTGTGATGCCCTAATCGCAAACGGTGGTGTAAAAAACCGTCAAAAAGGTGCAAAATGCTTGCGATGACGGATGCATCATAGACGGTTCAGATTTTAGTTGTGTGTGCGATGCAGGGCATACATTTGGGTTCAATTGACTATTTGGGATGAGGAGGAACAAAAGAAACGGGCACCCAGATGAAGGCATGTCCAATATACAACATACGGTTCACTAGGAACTGTGTATGACTAGGGAACACAATGGAAACAGTTCAACTGAACAAGATGTGTGTGATACACGGCAAACAGGTCCATAATCAAAAATGAGTGCGAAGACCAATAATAACAGAGATGATTGTTTCTAATATGCCGTGTGATTTTCTCTGTCTATAGTTGAATAACATGTATTTATATAGCTGAAAGAAACATCCAATTACATAAGTGACTATACAGATCATTCGCACACACCTCAATTAACAATTGCATGCATTCCAAAGTAGGACAAACGATCGTCTAGTCATCTACTTCTTGTAACGCTCCCGCCACTGCTCTATGGCTCGTTTCCACGTATGTGGCAGGAAGAAGACAGTTCCTCATGTCAACGATCCGCATGTACATCTCGTAGCTTGTGTACACGTCCATCCAGTCTCTCATGCCACACACTGTACCAGGCGTTCTTGTCCTTATTGCTCTCATTCTTCATCTTCATGTAGTAGGGTTCGATGATGGCCGAGGCGAGGTCAACCAGGGAGTTCTGTTTGTTTTTGTCGCTGCCCCAGACCTTGTAGTGGTGCTGGATGTTGACAAGATTCGAGCATTTCAAGCCCGGAACCTTGAGCGCTTTTCGATCGTTGCTGGCGTCCACCGTAGCGAAACGGTAGTCGGAGCTGTTGATAAACCTGGAGAAATGCTCGCAAGGCGTTGTGGCCATGTGGTAATGGTAGACAAGGACGTCATGTCGCACACACAACTAGGCGACGAAAACCTTCTAATCGTGCCCAGCCCGACCCATGGTGTACTCGAGGTCGAAGCCGACCACTTGGTACTTCTCCTTGACAAGGAACTACTCCATAGTTTGGATGGATCTCTCCATCAAGACCAGATCGTTCGTGTACACTACCGAGAGAGCCTTCCCCCTCACGTGGGTGTCCACGACATGTTGCATGGTGAACTGCCCGCCGTTGTCGTCGTCGCCCACTGGGAGAGCCATTGGAGCCATGGGGAGCTCCATTGGAACTACTGGATGTCCTCTCTGTGTGTGTCCTCGTGGGTGTGCTTATTGTGTCGTGTGACATGAGAGATGAAGGTAAATGGCCGAAGGAATAAAAGGGGGCTGGGCAGCGTGGATTCTCGGCGTGTCCGCATGGCAGTTTTTGCAGCGGGTAACTGCATCGTCGCACCGCGCCCAGCGCAACCGCATGCACATAAATATGCATGATCGTGAGCTGGCCCCAAACACTAGCAACGCACGTGGAGGGACGAGGGCAGAGCACCCAGAGGGACGCTAGAGCAGAGCTCGCCATGGCCGCCTGAACCGCAAGCAACCACACGCCTAGAGCAGTTGAACACGCAGGAAATGGTCGCCTACAAGCCAGCTGACAGTTGCGTTGCTGCGTAGAGAGTGGTTGTGTGCTACCACCTCCGTCTAGCCTATAGTCCCCTTTATATTCGATGCCATACTTTGCCCTCAAATTTAACAAACAAAATGTTAATGCATGTTATAAAAATTATATAATTGGAAACTATGTTCAAATATGAATCCAACTATATAATCTTTGGCGACATGCATTCGTATTTTATTAGTTAAAATCATAGTTATAAACCAGGATGGGGTATAGTAGGTAATTAAATCGCAAATGTTTTTTTATAAACTGTATGTGTACGTGGCCTTTCGTCCTCCTCTCGCACGTCTTGTCACCCTGCTGCCGCAGACGGCTTACAGCCCAAGCTTGTGCAGCACGCGGGGGCGTTCTTTTGGCGAAACAGTGGCGCCAATGAATCAACGGTGAGCCCGTTCCCGCACAACCTCGCAGGTTCCCACGCAAGCTTCCCGCCCGACTCGGCAAAATTCCCCAAAATCCCAATGCTTACCGGCCGGCTATAAAAATCCTCACGGCCAGCAAGTCCTGCATCGCATTTTCCCCTCCCTCCCTATAGCTTATCTCGTCTTCTTCACCCACAATCGCCAATGGCACAGGTCCGTCTTCATCGCTCTGCCACTCCTAGCTGGGAGGCTACACCGTGGCGGCTACTCAGTCCCCGACGTAGTGTAGTGCGCGTTGCGTCCCTGTTGGTGTGCACGGAACACCCAGCACACGGTCCACCGCCGGTGCCCGTCGGCAGCTGTTACCGGCCGTCATTGCCGCCACACCACCATCGAAAGCCAGGGCCATTGCCCTCTTCACTGCTGGGGCCCGAAGGTTGGAGGTGGCCATCATGGATGCCACCCCACTGTTGGCCACCATGGCCATCACCCGCTCCACCACCGCGGCCTGAAGGCGAGAGGTGGTGGTCATGGCCGCCACCCCATCATCGGCCACTATGGCCACCAGCCCACCATGGACCGCCATGGTCATCACCCACTCTGCCACCGCCGCCTGAAGGAGGGAGATGGAGGTGGATGCCCGCATGTGCATCAACGACCTTGCACGCTACACCGAGTTCCTGCGGTAGGAGGAGGAGGGCCGCGTCGAGCACGCAAAGAACCTTACCGCCGCCATGGCCGCGGCACATGCCGCCTCAGAGGCGAGGAATTAGGAGATCTACAAGGAGAACCACCACTTCGAGAGGGGTCGTCTAGAGCGGCAGAGGGTGTTCGAGGTGAGCGTCGCTGAAGCTACAACAGCATCAGGCACTGTATTGCGGTTGCCCAGCTCATCGGTAGGCTCCTCCTCCTCCGCCTCTTACTGAGCGCACTCGGTAGAGGAGAGGTAGCCGGAAGTAGTACAAAGCCCCTCCGCAGTAGTAGTATTTAGGGCCTATTTTGTTCAGTTCATCTGACTATAGATGTGGTGGAACTGTACAACGTACTTAAAATTAGCTAGTATATATAGTTGGACTAGCTATTTCAGTACGTGGTTGGCAACAACTGGGGAAAAGTTTGGTCGGTTCAGCTGTCGAGTTGAACTGTTTGTATAAATTAAGAATGACTGCTTAATCTATGAATGAAATCTATGCTTAATTACTAAATTTTAGTTGCAAAAATTAGATACTGCTAGGGATTTTTAGCTTCATATTTTTACAAATCATAGTGTTACAAGGTTGACAAATGGCAATGTTACTAGATCAACAAATGTTAATCTTTCCAGTTTGACCAATGGTAACATACCCAATATGACAGATGCAAATCTTACCAAATTGTTTGTAATTGGTTGCACACGGGTCATCCAAAAGAACCGTTTGCGTTGAAGAGATGCACAAATCCTGCTCTCACTTTGCATACGGTGTTCTATCTAAAGCATTTGCGATCAAGAGCCGCAAAAAGCCTTCTCGGCACATTTTTGCTTGGCTTCCTGGGGAAGTTCCCGGTTTGCATACAGGTTGTTGTAACTAAAATGTTTGTGATGAGTGTTTTATATTTAAAAACCATTGAATATTTTTTCAACAGAAAATCATCTGATAAGTCTATACATTAAGAGAGAAAAACACAAGTTCGCTCAAACCATATCTTTCATTCAGTCATACTAAGAATTTATATTCATATGATCGAGATACAGTATTAAACCCAAGAAAATAACTATTTCCGGCAGCGGCGGAGGCGGCGTGCCGCACCGTCATTATCGTTATCGTCCTCCGGGACGCCATTGTCGACGGTGGCGTCCAATGCCGCTGAAGGGGCGCGCGCACTGAGAGGAAGGCAGACGGCCATGGAAGTCAAAGGGATCACACGCTTCTCGGTGAGCCTGCGCATTCGGGGACAGCTTGCATGCCTCGCGTTCAGTCAAGGTCCAGTAGCTGTCCGCACGGCACCTCCTACGGCCATTAAAACCAAGACACATGGCGTCACATGAATGATTAACAGAACGCACACGGGTTGAATTATACAAATGTTTGAGATATTAAAGTGGCAGCTCTTTTTTCAAAATGCCTTTGTTGGCTGTCATTATTCAAGTGCGCCTTCTATCAAAATGGACATGAAAAATACCACAACATGTCGGGTGCCATTCCATGATAGCATGGCATGTTTCATGAATTTCAGACGATTTTTGGATTTACTAGAAATTAAAAATAAAGTATCTCAACATTTTGCCGGCAATCAACGGTGCACTGGTGTTTGAAATGCATTCCCATTTCTTACATGGGACCTAAGCATACACCGAGGGACACATATTTGATTTTTCAACCAATTATATGCACTGGAGCATGTGCATGTAGTTCAAATTTGAATTATGCATAGAAATGCATTGAAAACCCAGTTAATGCATAAAAAATTTCAAACGAACCCTGAAAAATCAAAAAACTTGACACAACACTCCTATTGTTCTATGTTGACACGAGAAATTTTTTGAAAACAATAAGAGGCAATGGATATCGTTTCATCCCAAAGGTGGGATGAAACCATCATGCTTGTTGTGAGAAGCATATACCCAAACCTGCCCCAAATGGGACAAAAAATTTACCACAACATGTTGATGCCGCTCCATGATAGCATGCCAAGTTTCATGAATCTCAGACAAGTTTTGGATTTACTAGAATTTAAAGACCAGGTAACTCAACATTTTGCTAGCAATCAACGGTGCCCTCATGTTTGAAATTCATTCCCACTTCTTGCATTGGACCTAAGCATGCACCCAAGGACTCATATTTGATTTTTCAACCAATTTATATGCACTGGAGCATGTGCATGTAGTTCAAATTTGAATTATGCACATAAATGCATTGAAGACTCGGTTAATGCATAAAAATGTCCAAACGAACCCCGAAAAATCACAAAAATTGACAGAACACTCCTGTTGTTCTATGTTGACACGAGAAAAAAATTTGAAAGCAATAAGAGGCAATGGATATCGTTTCGTCCCCAAAGGTGGGACGTTCCCTACCGAAACTGTCGGGTGGTAGGTGCGACATATGCCAATGGGTGGCTTATCATTGTGGGAGCCAGTAAGACATCGTTGGTGCCTGGAAACGGGATAAGGCGAAGACATGCACGCCGGTGGATCTTACGCAGCTTCGGGGCTCTCCATGGAGATAACACGCCTACTGCTGCTCTGCGGGGTCTCCGCATGATCGCTAGATGAACAAGTAGCTACACAATGCTCCTTGAGCTGTTTGGTGGGAGGAGGAAGAAGGACATGGCTAGCCTGCTTCTTCTCCTTGTGTGGTCTCTAGGACTAGCTGGGGGTCCCACCCTTTGCATGGGTGCCTCGGGGGGTTTATATAGGCCTACCCCTCGGGGGTACAATGGTAATCTGACTGGGCGCAGGGCCCAGCCGTCTGTGACTGCGCTCGCCGGCTTCCGCGCTGGCTGCTGGGGCCCGCTGACTGGTGGGTCCCGCCGGCTGCCGGCCCCTTGGTCGACAGGCAGGCCCCACTGTCCAGGGCCTGGTCGGCGGCTGGTTACTATGGCTTCATCTTGGTGACGTGGGCTTCGTCGTGGTGGGCGCGGCTACAGTGCCGCCGCCCGTCGAGCGATCGTTGTAGCCTCACCGCGTCTTGTCTCCTTAATGGGGCGTCTCCTTCGAGGGAGGCGGCAAGCTGGCTGCGGGGAGCCGGCTCTGTCTTGGGCCGACTGGTTGGAGGCGTGGCCGCCTTCGGGCGTCTCTCTGCTCGAAGGGGCCCACCCTCTGTGGGCCACGCTGGCGGCCCGTCGTGGGTGACATCAGGGTCAACATGGCAACAGTGCCGCGCCGGACGGGTCATGGCTACTCCGTACGGCGCACTGTGCCAGGCGTGCTCCGGGATACGGGGGTGGCAGGCTTCACTGTAGCCACGCCCCGTCGCACTGCCGTTAGGTGGGTGCAAACTTTGAGGGTACGGTCTTGACCGCTTTATGGGAGCCGGCTTCTTGGAGTCGGCCTTCTCATGGCCGGCTTCCCGAAGTCGGCCCTCCCGTGGCTTCCTTCATGAGGGCTAAAGTCGGACCGCCTTCCGAAAGCCGGCCTGGGTGGCAGCCAGCAAGGGGGAAGGCGGCTCCATGTCTTGGATTCTTGAGAGCCGGACGGGCTCGTGATTTTTTCAGAAGGGCCAGGGGAAGCTGGCTAGGCTACCCATGGCTATTTACTCCGACAGAAACCATCATGCTTGTTGTGCGAAGCCCTGGTTTGTGAGAAGGATATACCCAAACCTGCCCCAAATGGGACAAAATTTTTACCATGGCATATTGATGCCGATCCATGATAGCATGCCACATTTCATGAATTACACACGAGTTTTGGATTTACTAGAATTTAAAAACCAGGTATCAATGTTTTGCCGGCAATCAACGGAGCCCTGGTATTTGAAATTCATTCCCATTTCTTGCAAGGAACCTAAGCATGCTCCCAAGGACACAGATTTGCTTTTTCAACCAATTTATATGCATCGGAGCATCTGCATGTAGTTCAAATTTGAATTATGCACATAAATGCATTAAAAACTCAGTTAATGTATAAAAATGTCCAAATGAACCCCGAAAAATCACAAAAATTGACACAACAATCATGTTGTTCTATGTTGACACGAGAAAATTTTTGAAAGCAATAAGAGGCAATGGATATCGTTTCGTCCCCAAATGTGGGACGTTCCCTATCGAGAGCATCATGCTTGTTGTCAGAAGTTGTGGTTTGTGAGAAGCATATACCCAAACCTGTCCCAAATGGGACAAAAAATTTACCACGATATGTTGATGCCGCTCCATGATAGCATGTCAAGTTGCATGAATTTCAGACGAGTTTTCGATTTACTAGAATTTCAAAACCAGGTACCTCAATGTTTGTGGCCGAGTGACGGTGGTAGGGTGTTGGACATCCATTCCCATTTCTTGCATGGGACCTAAGCATGCGACCAAGGACATAGATTTAAATTTTCAACCAATTTATATGCATTAGAGCATGTGCATGTAGTTCAAATTTGAATTATGGACATGAATGCATTGAAAACTCTGTTAATGTATAAAAATGTCCAAGAAAACCCCAAAAAATCCCAAAATTTGACACAACACTCCTGCTGTTCTATGTTGACACTAGGAAAAAAATAAAATCGAGAAGAGGCAACGGATATTGTTTCGTCCAGAAAGGTGAAACATTCACTACCGAAACCATCACACTTGTTGTGAAAAGCTCTGGTTTATGAGAAGCTTATACCCAAACCTAATGGGACAAAAAATTTACCACGGCATGTTGATGCCACTCCATGATAGCATGCCAAATTTCATGAATTTCAGACAAAATTTGGATTTATTTGAATTACAAAAGCAAGTATGTCAACGTTTGCCGGAGAGCCATTGTGTCATGGTGTATGAATTTCATTCCCATTTCTTGCATGGGACATAAGCATAAACCCATGGACACATGTATGATTTTACAACCCATGTTGGTGCACCGGAGCATGTGCATGTAGTTTAATTTTGAAATGTGCAACTGAAATGGCTAGAAAACAAATTTAATGTATTAAATGTTCGAAAGAACCTTGAATAATTCCAATTCTTTTACAACACTCATATAGTTGCATGTGCACTGCAAATAAAATGTCTAGCAATTCAAACACTGTCCATTGCCGCTGTGACCCCATTATGTAATTCAAATCAAGATGAAAAATGAAATAGATCGCACACAGGTTATTATCACCAACCATGTGAAATGCAACACAAAATATCCTGGAGCACCGTCGATGTATAGTACGCCTATGGCTTACGCGAGAAGGTGTGTCGGCTAGAGTCCATAGCTGGTGTCTCAAGCACACTAGCTCGGTCTCCAAATATCATTTCAGTGTTCAATCGTCGCTAGTGAAAGATGGGCACGTGGACCCGCATCGTGAGGGGAACTTCGGTGGCCTACTCCGGCGAGAGCGTAGCCGCAGCCGCCATGCGCGTGCTAACAAGGTGCATGAGCTTGGCCAAAATCTGCGACCGGGCGGCCAAGGCAGCCCAAATGGCCGTTGTTTCTTCTCAGGTGGCGGCAGCAAAATCTGCCTCGGGGATAGCAACTGGAGAGAGTGACACAATAGCTGTCCATTCCGTAGCAGTGGCCTTAGCCCTGATGGAGGCCTCCCACGACCATGTCGAGGCCGCCCACACCTAGCTCCTTGCGGTCCCCACACAAATCGAATGAAGCTTCTCCGACAATGGTCGGCAACCCATGGCCAAAGAGCTGGCAATCGCCTTGAACGTTCGAGCAGCCGTCTATTCCTCCACCGCATACCTTGCGACGACGGAGCCCGTCCATGCCTAGATCATGGCCGCCCATGCCCAACTCGTGGCGGCCTTTTCCAAAGAGATGGCGGATGCGGATGGCGATATGCTTTCCGAGTATGGTGCGATGGATTCCATGGATCCCCTTCCCCAGGAGACCACCGGGCGCGAGCTGGACATGGAGGCGGCGGCAGAGATCGACGAGCACTAGCCGTAGTACTAGTACTCTTTGTTTTGTTTAATGAAGAGTGCTGGTCTTTAATTTGTTAGAGTAATGTTTAGGTCAGTTAGCTCTATTTAATTGCTGAACTTGCTCAATTAAGAAGTGTGGGTGTGTTGTATCTCCTTTGTGTACCCAAATTATGCAATGATGTGGATGACCACTGTAACCAGGGAAATTCGGACCAAATTTTTTTACGTTCAAACTCATCACGCATGGGTTAAGCTATCTGAATCGTTTGTGATGTTCACATATCGTACATAGTTTTGAATAAGGGACCATGTCTGATGACACTTTTCTCGCTAGTTTTTTTGCTGAAGCGATTCCAAATTTTCGGCTTCCACAAAAATATCTACCTCCCCACCCCCTCCCCCTTACCAAAAGCCACATTTCCCTATTTCCCCTTCCTTTCCAAGTTGAAACCTTCACTCCTTGCTTGAAGCGCCGCCTCCTCGCCGGCAACCCTCCTTCACGCTGCTCGGCCTCGTCTATCCAGGCAGGTAATCCACACCCGACCCCCATCCTCCTCCTCCTTCAACATCCCACATGCCTCGACCGCCGGCGCGAGCACGCCACCTTCCACCCAAATCACCGACCCCTCCACCAAATAAGCGCCACGCTAAGCCATGGTGCACGCAATATAGCTAGGATCTCAAGGAGCATTTGGCAGTGAGAAGCAAATCGCGGTCGCACGCGTGGTTGAGGTCGTGATGGCTGCCATTCGTGCCGACCCCTAGACCTTGGAGGAGCACCTTGCCATTTGCTAGCTACACCGGTTAGCATGATCGGTTTGCCCGTTGTGTGTGCTGCTCCTGCCTTTCCTTCACAAATTCTAGTGAATTGTGCTATCTAATTTTACCATGCAATCTGTTGCTCTAGTGTATATGTTATATATGTCGTGCAGTGTGGTGCTCACTTATTAATTGTTTTGTTAATTAGTTGTCATCTTCAGCTAACTGTTTGGTTCAATTCTGCAAATGTGATGTTCAATTCTTCACGCTGCAATTTTGTATTGTCTTCCATGTGAGAAATAAATCGAATTTATCTTTACAAAATACATGAGAAACGAATACAATTGCTATATTTCCAAGTTGTCAAGCATGCTTGGTTTGATTATACATTGTGCAATCTGGTGCTCAATTAACGTTTGGTTCATTTGTGTTGTGGTGTTTAGTGAACTGTTTGCTTCAATTCTGCAATGCGATGTTAAATAGTTGTGGGAGCATTCTGTTATTGTATACCATGTGAGGAATAAATTGAATTTGGATGTAGTAAATACATGAGAAACAAATACAGTTGCCATATTTCCATGTTGTTAAGCATGCTTGGTTTGGTTAACTGTCTGATCTTCTATTAGGAGTACGTTATATTGTGCAAGGTGGTGCTCAGTTAATGTTTGGTTCATTTGTTGTGTGTAGCGGCCCAACCCGAATGGATCGAAATATCTGTGCTTAAGGGTCATCCCTGGATCGGTATGCAAACATGAGACATTGCAACCGTGTAGGTCAGTACATTGAATGTACTGGCAATTTCACACCATAGAGTAATAATGAAAAACGTCTATCTCTATATGCATATTTGGTTGGTGGAGGCTCTAAGTTTAATTTTGCATAAAGCTAATTTTTCCCTACAACAAAGGAATAAATTTTATTTACTACTATAAGTTAAATTACCCATATTGAGAAGTTAACCCCAACTCACTCCCAAAAATCACCATATCATTAATAACCCAACAATTTCATTAAATAGAGTGATGAGATCAACCAATAACTCATTTCCAAATACTCAAAGTTGTCCACAACCGGGGAAATGGCTAATCATTATTAGTTTGTACACTCTGCAGAGGTTTGCGCACTTTTCCCCACAAGACTCGATCAGCTCCGTTGAATTCCTCACACTGCCTGATGTTTGAGAACCGGATGACCGAGACATAATCTTTCCGAAGAGGTCCCCTTAACCGATAGATAGGCCGGTACACCTACAATTCCCCTACATGTGCTAGCCCATCATGGAAAGGTTTCCCACAACTTACTTAACTATGCTAGAGCCCATAATGGCTTGTGGCTGGACACAGAAGTTTCTGGGCATGAATAATCTTATGATCCCTTTCAGCCTAGGTGGCATTCCATAGGATGATCACACAGGTATACCGGGATCTCCTAGGACAATACTAGATTCCCCAGGTGCCCGCAACCAATCCACCTAGATGTGTATTAAACTAGCCACCTTAAGTTTCCCATAGTTATTATCTCTCACAACTTGCATGATTCTCACATACCAATCCCTGTCTACGAGCATGGCTAAGCAATATGAGCATAACGTATATTCCCGGGGTGATCAAAGGTATTAGGTTCCTACCTCATCATCTACATAGCAATAACCACATGTTCCCAAACCTAGTCATGCAATGTTTGAGGGGTGTATCTAATGCAAGTAAAATTGGGTATATGAAAAGTATGAGTGTCAACTTGCCTTGTACTGTTGATGAAGATTCTTCGCACTCATAATTCCTGATAGTTCTACTCATCACACTCTGATCAATCTATCGCAAGCAAGCAATTACAACCACACATAAGCAATCACTCAAAGATCCAAAAGAAAAGGCAAAGAAACATTGCAAAAACTCCAAAAGAACCAAATCAAATTATTTCGCAAGATCAGATCCTAATTTCGGTGAAAAGGTGTGGTGATGGCTCAAGATGTTAGATTACGCCTAGGGATTCAATTGCAAGAGGAATCAATTGAAAATGCGCTACAATTTACAAGATTTGATCAAATGGAGCTTCGAATTCAAATTTGAATTGTTCAAATTTGAAAAGATCAAAAGTTGAAACTAATGATGTTATTGGATGTAGGAAGTCAATATGAACATGTAGGAAAAATAATTACTAGATTGGAAATAACAGATCAAAAAATACAAGTAATTTGACATAGCATTGAATCTGCTTAGAATGTTGTGTGATAACTCTTTGTGGACTAGCAGAGTAATCTGACTATGATCAGAATTATATGTTGAAAAGATGACACTAATTATATGAACTTAAAGATTTCTTCGATGTGAATCCAACACAATTGGATTGATCGCAAACGGAGTTACAGATAAAAAGATATGATCAAAAGAAGTTTGAATATGAATATGAACAATATTCGAAATTTGAAAATTTCAAAAAGTTGATGGGATAGACTCGCTGGATAGGTGGAATCAAGACGAAACTATAGGCGCTGGTTTAATCTAATTTGTATAAACGAGTGAAAGGTTATGGCTATTTGAAAAATCAGTGCCAAGCTGTTTTACGGAAGAAAAATAGTTACGGCTAAAAGAATTTTAGGTCTAATGTATAAATACAGAGACTAATTGATAATTTAATTATTCCACCGTACTAGTCTAGAAATAATAAGCTATGGGAGTATAAAAAAAGAAAAATACCTTTATAAGATAGAGAAAAGACAACTTCGGAGAGAGGAGACGACTTTCAGAATTCCCATTGGAGAGAAAAAATAATATTTATTTTTAGGAATTAGTCAAACCAAAATATTGATTTAACCCGAGTCGGATGAATTTTGGAGGCTCTATTGGTCTATATTTATAGGTGGAAGAGATGTTAGGGGTCAAAGGCTAGGCAATGTAGGACTAAACGTAGACGAAAAAAATAGAGAAGAGGTACGCCATAGGCCAAATGGTTCGGCCGGCCACGCGCATGCACCACCGTTGCGTTTTTTTTAATTTCGGCCAAAGTTGAAAAAAGAAAAAAATATGTGAAGAAAAAAAGGCTGGCTGGGCCTGGCCCATGTAGGAAAGAAAAGAAAAAAGATGGGGTGCCCAATGCCACTATGCTGCGCATGTGGGCGACAGTAAGTTCCAAGCGCACGTGCAGTTTTTTTGAATAGAAACTGAAAAGGAAAATCTGCATAACGAAAATAAAAACAAAATTTTACATAGGCATATTATATATCAAAATTTTTAGAAAAAGATTTCCTTAAACATGAACATATTTTCAGCATCAAATAAATTCCACAAAATTTTAAATAAAGCAAACAGTACTACTGGTTCATTTCAAACCAAATAAAAATATTTTAAAATACCAAAATAATTTCAAATTTATTTCTCTCCAATTTGCTAATGTAGGGAATCATTTTACCCTATTTTCCACATATTTTTTTTGGAGAATAATAATTTTAATAAAAACCAAATAACTACAAATTGAAGGTGGGTTTCAAAATGAATACAAAAGGACTTTAAATTTGATTCTTTTAAACTACCAACTCATATTTCATACGAATTAAAGCAGTCATTTTATCTTCTCTCATGAAAATCATTGAGTTACACAAAGTTTCTGAATTTGAAATATTTCCAAATGAAATTGAAATATTTTTGAAAACCCTTCTCATTTTAAATGGAAGAAGTCATGTCATCTTCTCTATATGGTTTTGTATTTGAAAATAATTTGAATTCATGGAGATCATAATTGCAAAATGAAAGTTTGGGAAAGTCCTTTTATTCCCTCTCATCTAACTTTCATAAAGTTTCAAATTTCACTCAATTTCACACTAGCAATATACCACAATCAAACAATCAATCAGTACTATGTATTTATTATTACATTCCAAAATTTAGAATTTTGGGATGTTACAAACCAAGCACCCTTAAAATGAATCTCGTCCTCAAGATTCGAAGAGGCTAGCAAGAGATAGGTTAGGTTCTAGGGGCTCGTCAAAATCCATCAATTGTCACGAAGGTCCAGGGTGCTACCACACTTAAAAACATGGTTACAGTCCCATCAAAACTCATGTACTTCGTCTTATTGTTGACAGGTTTGGTTTTTCTCAAATCTTCAGGATTTTTTTTTTGCTCTGGGGCTCTTCCTGTAGTGGCATAACATTTTGCTCAATTATCGTGTCCTTTCTTCTTGGTGAGGTTCTTCCGAGACTGGGTCTTCTTAGCTGACAGGTCTGGCGCCAATACTAAACAACTATCGATATCTCACAGTGGTCATCAGTTTATGGTTTGTCCCGCAAGAAAAGGGTCCGGGCTTCATTCTTACCGTATGACCTCCGATTGGCAACAACTGCCTTGTACAAGGGAAAATTGTCATACCATAATATTCAATCAGACTTATTATCATCGTCTCTCTACTATGGCTAAGTCACTCAAATTTACCATCCCATATAGCAGAGGCGAATAACAAGAGTAAGTCGGCATGGTGATCAATCCATTCCGCACCCAAATCATTACCTTGTATATGGTTTCGTGAATATCACATTCTAACACTCAGTCATCCTCACAAGCATTGCAGAATTTCTCTTGTCCACGAACTGGGTTCGGAAAAATCCATTAATTCTGCAAGACAAACAAACATCCATCGTTCCTTCACAACTCTCAGGTTTTGCGTAACTCCTATAAGATCGTATGTTGATAAAGTCGCAACTTCTTCCAGGGTTTTTCCTTCAGCAAGAGTGTGCTTGCTTCTTGGCAGGTCCTGGAGCATGTGGGTTATGGGCTCACCTCATCACATTGATAGCTTCAACTCATCTTGGGGTTACAGTTGCTCCATATTACCAACATTATACCTCCTCTATATCCAATAGTACTTCATCCCTTCATATTCTTGGGGTATCCCACATATCGAGATAAAACTCATACTTATTTTGTCTAAAGTCCACTTCGTGGAATATTGTTATCTTTTCCAGGGGTCAAAATGTCCTCACAGGGTACTACCACCCTTAAGATGCACCAATTCATGCATAGACCATATTTCTCATATCCTCGAAAATGGTTAAACTATTTCTTCATAGAGTAACAACTCATAAAATCCAAATCAGTACCAACGATGCTAACTTTATTTATTCTCCTGCATTTCCATTACATGCCTCAACTCAACACCTAAGTAATAAAAAGAAATGTTCCCACTACTAGTACTATATTTCTCACAGACTCAACTATTTAACACAAGCCTCCTTCTCTTTTGGACAATCTCTGGCAACGTGCCCTGCTACCTCTTGAGCATGCGTTAGATTTCCGTTGAAGAGGAAAGGGTGATGTAGCAAAGTAGCATAAACATTTCCCTTAGTTTTTGAGAACCAAGGTATCAACCCAGTAGGAGACTACACGCAAGTCGCCTAGTACCTGCACAAACAAACAAGAACCTCGCAACCAACAGGCTAAAGGGGTTGTCAATCCCTTCACAGTCACTTATGAAAGTGAGATCTAATAAACATAATAATTTAAATATTTTTGGTATTTTTGTTGTATAGATTGAGAAGTAAAGATTGCAAAATAAAATAAATAGTAAACTAGAATTGTAGATCGGAAACTTATATGATGTAAAGTAGACCCAAGGGCCATAGGTTTCACTAGTGGCTTCTCTCAAGATAGCATATATTACAGTGGGTGAACAAATTACGCTGAGCAATTGATAGAAAAGCACATAGTTATGAGAATATATAGGCATGATCATGAACATAGGCATCACGTCCGTGTCAAGTAGACCGAAATGATTCTGCATCTACTACTATTACTCCACACATCGACGGCTATCCAGCATGCATCTAGAGTATTAAGTTCATAAGAACAGAGTAACGCATTAGGCAAGATGACAATGTAGAGGGATAAACTCAAGCAATATGATATAAACCCCATCTTTTTCTCCTCGATGACAACAATACAATACGTGTTGGTTCCCTTTCTATCACTGGGATTGAGCACCACAAGATTGAACCCAAAGCTAAGCACTTCTCCCATTGCAAGAAAGATCAATCTAGTAGGCCAAACCAAACTAATAATTCGAAGAGAATTGCAAAGATATCAAATCTTGCATATAATAATTCAGAGAAGAATCAAATATTGTTCATAGATAATCTTGATCATAAACCCAAAATTCATCGGATCTCGGCAAACACACAACAAAAACTTGAAAACTTCACAACACAAAACTCAAAAGAAAATCTCATGAGCTCCATTAGTATAAGAAAACAAACCACCACTTTAATGTACCATAATGAACTTATTATTTATTTATATTGGTGTTAAACCTACTATATTCCAACTTCTCCATGGTTCATATCCCCCGATACTAGCCATAGATTCATCAAAATAAGCAAACAACACACGAAAAACAGAATCTGTCAAAAATAGAACAATGTGTAGGTTTCGAATACTTCTGTAACTCCAAAAATCCTGAAAAATTAGGATGTCCTAAATTATTTGTATATTGATCTACTGCAGTTGGAATTGGTATTTTATCGCTCTTTGGTAAAAATCTAAAATTATTCTCGTGAGCGCATACTTTCTGTTTTGTTCAGCAAGATCAAATAACAATCATCCAAGAAGATCCTAAAGCCTTTACTTGGCAAAAACACTAAGTAAGCATAAATAACACAATCATAACAGAGGATAGATGAATTATTTATTACTAAACAGGATCAAAAAGCAAGGAACACAAATAAAATTGGGTTGCCTCCCAACAAGCGCTATCATTTAACGCCCCTAGCTAGGCATTGATAATTTCAATGGTGCTCACATGAAAGACAAGAATTGAAGCACAAAGAGAGCATCATGAAACACCTGACAAACACATCTAAGTCTAACATACTTCCGATGCATAGGCATCTTATAGGCAAACAAATTATCATAGCAAGCAAAAACTAGCATATGCAAGGAAGCGGAAAGAAATAATAGCAATCTCAACATAACGAGAGGTAATTTAGTAACATGAAAATTTCTACTATCATATTTTCCTCTCTCATAATAATTACATGTGGGATCATAAGCAAATTCAACAAAATAGCTATCACATAAGATATTTTCAACACGATCCACATGCATGCAAAGTTCACACTCTTCCAAAATAGTGGGATTAACATTAACTAAAGCCACGACCTCTCCAAACCCACTTTTATTAAAAACTTCATAAGATTGAACATTCTCCAAATATGTGGGATCTAAAGTTGACACACTTCCAAACACTATTTCAATATTATTGCAAACATTATTATCAATCTCATATTCATCATGGGGCTTAAATAAATTTTCAAGATCATAAGAAGAATCACCCCAATCATGATCATTGCAACAAGTAGTCGACATAGCAAAACTAGCGTCCCCAAGCTTAGGGTTTTGCATATTATTAGCACAATTGACATTTATAGAATATATAATAATGTCATTGCAATCATGCTTTTTATTCAAAGATCCATCGTGAATCACTTTATAAAGCACTTCATCATAGTTTTCAGATTCACGGATTTCAAGCAAAACACCATAAAGATAATCTAGTGCACTCAACTCACTAGCAATTTGTTCATCATAATTAGATCTTTTAAAAAGATTGGCAAGAGGATGAGGATCCATAACAATAGATATTTAGCAAGCAAAGATGCAAGCTAATAGAAGGCACATGGTAACACGAGCAAACAGAAGGACGGACGGAAGAGGGCGAATAAAATGGCAAAGGTCAAGTGGGGGAGAGGAAAATGAGAGGCGAATGGCAAATAATGAAATGTGAGGGATAATAATTTGTGATGGGTGCTTGGTATGTCTTGACTTGAGTGTAGATCTCCCCGGCAACGGTGCTAGAAATGGCAAGTTGACGGGAGATCAAATCTTGACTTGACTTGGTGCAAATCTCCCCGGCAATGGTGCTAGAAATCCTTCGTGCTACCTCTTGAGAACGCATTGGTTTTCCCTTGAAGAGGAAAGGGTGATGCAGCAAAGTGGGGTAAGTATTTCCCTCAGTTTTTGAGAACCAAGGTATCAATCTAGTATGAGACTACATGCAAGTCGCCTAGTACCTGCAGAAACAAACAAGAACCTCGCAACCAATGCAACAAAGGGCTGTCAATCCCTTCACGGTCACTTACGAAAGTGAGATCTGATAAAGATAATAAGATAAATATTTTTGGTATTTTTGTTGTATAGATTGAGAAGTAAAGATTGCAAAATAAAACAAATAGTAAACTAGAATTGTAGATTGGAAACTTATATGATGTAAAGTAGACCCGGGGGCCATAGGTTTCACTAGTGGCTTCTCTCAAGATCGCATATATTACGGTGGGTGCCGAGCAATTGATAGAAAAGCGCATTGTTATGAGAATATCTAGGAATGATCATGAACATAGGTATCACATTCGTGTCAAGTAGACCAAAACAATTCTGCATCTATTACTATTACTCCACACATTGACCGCTATCCAGCATGCATCTAGAGTATTAAGTTCATAAGAATAGAGTAACGCATTAGGCAAGATGACATGATGTAGAGGGATAAACTCAAGCAATATGGTATAAACTCCATCTTTTTATCCTCGATGAGAACAATACAATATGTGTCGGTTCCCTTTCTGTCACTGGGATCGAGCACCGCAAGATTGAACCCAAAGCTAAGCACTTCTCCCATTGCAAGAAAGATCAATCTAGTAGGCCAAACCAAACTAATAATTCAAAGAGACTTGAAAAAAATATCAAATCATGCATATAATAATTCAGAGAAGAATCAAATATTGTCCATAGATAATCTCGATCATAAACCCACAATTCATTGGATCTCGGCAAACACACCACAAAAAGTGTTACATCGACTAGATCTCCACGAACATCGAGGAGCGAGAACTTCGTACTGAGAACCAAAGAAAGAGAAGAAGCCATCTCTCTAATAACTATGGACCCGAAGGTCTATGATAAACTACTCACACATCATCGGAGAAGCTCTGGTGTTGATGTAGAAGCCTTCGTGATCGGATCCCCCTCTGGTAGATCACCGGAGAAGGCCCCAAGATGGGATCTCACGGGTACAGAAGGTTGCGGTGGTGGGAAAGTGGTTTCGTGGCTCCCCTCGATGTTTTCAGGGTATAAGAGTATACATAGGCGAAAGCCGTAGCTCGGTGGAGCTATGAGGGGCCCTTGAGGGTGGGGAGGCGCACCGCCATACCTCGTGGCCGCCTCATTGCTTCCTTGACCTCCACTCCAAGTCTCCTGGATTGCGTTTTTCCAAAAAAGATCCTCGCGAAGGTTTTGTTCCGTTTAGATTCCGTTTTATATGCCTTTTCCGTGAAACACTAAAATAGGCAAAAAAACAACAATTTGCACTTCGCCTTCGGTTAATAGGTTAGTCCCAAAAATAATATAAAAGTACATATTAAAGCCCATTAAACATCCAAAATAGATAATATAATAGCATGTAACAATAAAAAATTATAGATACGTTTGAGACGTATCATGCCCTGCTTCATTACAACAAAAACATATTTCTTTTGACAAGTCTCAAGGTTTCCTTGTGATTATATAGCCTCCTTGGGTCCTCGTGTTCCCTTTTGGGCAATCGCTGAAGTAGTGTCCTGAATCTTTGCACCTGAAACATGTGATATGACTTAGGTCCTTCTTTGTAGAAATTGGGTTGTTCCTGGAATCCAATCTATTTCTCTTCCTGATCTTTTTCGTGCCAATCAGGGCTTATATTTCCTATGGGTCATACTATACTTCCACTGCCAGGAATGCTACTAGACCCCCCTTCAGACAATTCTGGGAGATGTGTCCTTCTTCTCCACATGAATAGCATGACTTGGTGCAGTGTTTAATTTGGTCTTGTTCGGGTGTGTCCTCCACCTCTTCCTTCATCACAGGTTCTTCTATATTTTCCATGAGGGCTCCTTTCATTGCTTCTTTCTTCTGCTGGATGGTCCTTTGTACCATGGGGTAAATGTGACACTGAGCAGGGTAGTGGGTAGTCCCTTCACACAAGAAACAAGTAATCTGGCTAGTTGGGCATTCTTCAGCCGGGTGACTTTCTTCACAATGAGGGCATTCATCCTTGTGTTCTTTGTGGTTGTGTCCAATTTCTCCATAGATCTTGAATGCACAAGTTTTCTGCACATCATTTTCATAAGGCTTCAATTTCTGGGACACAAGCCGAGACTAGAGTAAATTTAAATTCTTCCCAAGTGGTTACTCTTTGCTATCCATTGATGGTTTGGTACATCCTCCAGCAAGTAGAAACACCTCTTTAAAAGCACTAAAGAGCATGTTGGGCCATATCCTTTCTTGCTATAGTGTTATTCTTCATGTGATCTTCCATGTTCTGAATCCATCGGTCCATCTCCTATTGAGTCACCGGTCCAGAAAATATGAGTTCATCTACATTCATCCTCTATTGGTTCCAAGGGTTTCGGGGTGAGATAAGATAGATAGAGAGGGATACACACAATACAAACAATAGTTTTGAAGAGACATATTTTATTTTGTGGCTGTCGGAAAAACATCAAACAAATGACTGCTCACAATCGTCGCATCTAACGTAAGTGTATAATAGGGGTTTGGTCTTCTTCTGATTGCGCTTGCTGATCTTCTCAAGTTCTTCCACCAGGTCATTTCTGTTGACGTCAAGTCGCTCGTGGCATCCTTTAATATTCTAGGGTTGCGTTCCAAACTTCTGGGTTTCAACATCTTTGGAATGAACCATGGTCCTATTGTCCTCCAGTTTCTGACGAATCTCTGGTATCTCGAGGTTTTGCTCCTCCAGCTTGGCTATTTTCCGCTTCTGGGTCCTGAGTTCTTCACGACATGCTTCTGTCACATCCCTAGTTCTGGTATGACCTAGGCTAGCCTTCATGTTTGCATCATGTTTCAATTTCATTGAAATTTGAAATGGGGATTTGTAAAACCCTCAGAATCATTCTGGAATGACCCAAATAAAAAAATTGCTCCAAAAAGGTCCAAGAAAATGCTCATGTTGCTCTCTGAGAATATTGGACAGAGATAAAAATCAAACCAACATTTTGAGGTGCTCATAAATATTTAATTTGGGCATTTGGAATTAATGCAGTAATTATTTTCTTTGGATATATATTGTTATATATATAATATTGTCCAAAAATTATGCCAGTAGTTGAGGAGCTCTGGAATAATACCACTAGCCCCTGCAAAAATTGGCATAAGAAAATAAAATGGTTTAGTATTTTTATTAAACCAAACAAATGTCAGAAACTAGAGAAGAAAAACAAAATAGGAAAATGCTTACCTGGACCTTACCTGTGGCCTAGCACTGTGCGGCCCAGCAGGCCGGCCCAGCCAACTGGCCGTGCCAGTCATCTCCTAGCTCGCGCCAGGAGGACGAGCGCGTGGCTAGCGCGCGCGAGCACGCGCCCCGGCCACCTCCTCCCTGCCTGCACTCTAGGCGACGCCACGCACTCCCCTGGACCCTCTCCCACTCTCCCCCATGCTCATCCCATCCCCTGGACCTCTCTCTC
>NC_057803.1:420782613-420793822 GCF_018294505.1 Triticum aestivum | reverse complement strand
TCCCCCTCGCTCTCTCTCTCCGTGTCTGCAAGCTCCGCCACATCTCCGTCTACATCTCTGTCGAGCCACCCGCCTCGGGAGCCCCTGCAATGCCGCCACCGCCGTCGTCTTCAACTTCCAGCGCCCGAGATCGTCTGCAACGCCACGTCGCCGTCCGGCGTCCCCGAGCTCGCTGACGCCTCCAAACGACGCGGGGTGAGCCCCTCTTCGTTTCGCCCCTAACCCCGTCGCCCTGCACGTCCTCTAGCGCTAGCGCCACCGTGCCCGAAGCTCGCCGCCGCACAGCCATGTCACCGTCGTGGCCACTGTCACATAGAGCTGCAACTGAGCACATAGCCGTGCTCAGCGCAACGCCAGGAGGCCGTAGACGCCTTCCGCAGCCCCTGCCGTGCCCCGTAGGCCGTTCCCACTCGAAGCCGTGCTCCGGCCGCCGCGTCGAGCTCCGCTCCTGCGAGCTCTGGCCGTCCCCGCCTCTCCCACTTGCCCCAGAAGACGCGGACGAGCCCAGGATCCTCGCCCGTTGAGAGAGTCCTAGATTAGGGGGTCTCTAGACAGCCGGACTATCTCCTTTGGCCGGACTGTTAGACTATGAAGATACAAGATTGAAGACTTCGTCTTGTGTCTAGATGGGACTCTACTTGGCGTGGAAGGCAAGCTAAGCAATACGTATATGGATATCTCCTCCTTTGTAACCGACCTTGTGTAACCCTAACCCTCTCCGGTGTCTATATAAACCGAAGGGTTTCAGTCCGTAGGACAACAACAATCATACCATAGGCTAGCTTCTAGGGTTTGGCCTCTCTGATCTCGTGGTAGATCTACTCTTGCACTACCCATATCATCAATATTAATCAAGTAGGACGTAGGGTTTTACCTCCATCAAGAGGGCCCGAACCTGGGTAAAATTTCGTGTCCCCTGCCTCTTGTTACCATCTGGCCTAGACGCACAGTTCGGGACCCCCTACCCGAGATCCGCCTGTTTTGACACCGACATTGGTGCTTTCATTGAGAGTTCCTCTGTGTCGTCACCGTTAGGCTTGATGGCTCCTACTATCATCGATGGCGATGCGGTCCAGGGTGAGACTTTTCTCCCTGGATAGATCTTCGTATTTGGCGGCTTTGCACTGCGAGCTAATTCGCTTGGCCGTCTGGAGCAGATTGAAAGCTACGCCCCTGGCCATCAGGTCAGATTTGGAAGTTTGAACTACACGGCCGACATCCGCGGAGAATTGATCTTCGACGAATTCGAGCCAGAGCCGGGCGCGCCGCACTGTCGCGATGGGTATGACCTAGCTCTGCCGCCGAACAGTACCCCAGAGGCCGTGCCCGCATCAGCTCCGACCCTTAGTTCGGAGCCAACTGCGCCAATCGAGGATGGGTGGTTAGACACCGCCTCAGGGGCTGCAGTCTCAACGGTGATCGAGCCGAACACCTGCCTAACCCTCTGCGCAGCCCGTGACTCCAAGGTGCCTGACTCTTTTCCGGACTCCGAACCATCCGCGCCCCTGCCAATCAAATCCGTGGGCGCCGATCATGGAATTCACCACCACGGATATCTTTCAGCACTCGCGCTTCGGTGACATTCTGAATTCACTAAAGTCTCCCTCTTTGTCAGGAGAGCCCTGACCGGATTATGGCCAACAGGATTGGGATACGGACGACGAAGAAATTCGACGCCCACCCACCACCCACTTAATAGCCACTGTCGATGACTCAACCAACATGCTCGACTTTGACTCTGAAGACATCGACGGTATGGACGACGATGCGGGAGGCGAAGAGGAACCACCGCCCACAGGGCACTGGACGTCCACCACATCATATGGCGTATACATGGTGGACACACCAAAAGAAGAAGACGACGAGGAACAGAAGGACGCACCGAAGGCTTGTTCCCTCGAGAAGCAGTCAAAGCGGCGGCGCAAGCACCGCCCCAAACCCCGCCTCGGCAGAAACAACGATCATACAGACCCAGCGTTGGAGCAGGGCGAAATACTGCCAGACCACGGCAATACGGAGAATCAAACCGAACAAACCAATTCTATCAAAGATAATAGTCCGGACGACATAACACCCGACAGGCACCCGGAGCAGCAGAACGCCCGTCAAAGGCTTGTTGCCACCGCGAGGAGCCTGAAAAAGCAGAAGCAAAGGCTCAAGGCTGCGCAGAACACACTCCAAATCAGATGGAGCAAAGTACTCAACACAATAGCGAAGTACGGCGGCAATCGCCCCACCACGAGCTACACAAAGCGGAAGCTACTACCTGAATTCGATGAGGAGGCCTTAGACCCCCCACAACCAAAAATTAAAATAGCCATCTGGCCGGATAGACGACCTCACGGCCAACATAAAGCGGCAAGCAACACCGCACATAAGCCAATACACGGTCTACGCGAGGGATCGCATCAAAAGGACGGCGAAACCAGATCCATCTATGGACCACGCAAGGGTGCTCTAGCATACGATGCAACACAACAAACACTCGAACAATGCGGTACACCCAGATATAGGGGTGCCGCACACCCCCTATGTTTCACCAATGAGGTGTTGGACCATGAATTTCCAGAGGGATTCAAACCCGTATACATAGAGGCATACGACGGAACAACAGACCCTGGGGTCTGGATTGAGGACTATATCCTCCATATCCACATGGCTCGAGGAGATGATCTGCACGCCATCAAGTATTTACCTCTCAAACTCAAAGGGCCAGCTCGACACTGGCTTAAAAGCCTCCCTGAAAACTCCATTAGAAGCTGGGAAGAGCTCGAAGACGCCAAATTTTCAAGGGACTTATGTCCGACCTCCGGACGCGGACGATTTGAGTCATATAACTCAACAGCCCGGAGAGTCAGCCCGAAAACTTTGGAACATGTTTCTTACTAAAAAGAACCAAATTGTCGACTGTCCGGACACCGAAGCCTTGGCAGCTTTTAAGCATAGCATCCGTGACGAATGGCTTGCCAAACACCTCGGCCAAGAAAAGTCGAGAACAATGGCAGCATTAACAAGCCTCATGACCCGCTTTTGCACGGGTGAGGACAGCTGGCTAGCCAGATGCAACACCAGCGACCCCAGTACATCTGAAGTTAGAGATGGAAACGGGAAATCACGGTGCAAAAACAATAACAAACGCCAGAATAAAGAAGACAGCACGAAGAGCACGACAGTAAACACCGGATTCAAAAGCTCTCGGCCAGGTCAGCAAAAGCCGCCATCAAAAGGCGCCAGAGACGAACTGTCCAGCCTAAACAAAATTCTGGACCAAATATGTCAGATCCATAGCACCCATGGTAAACCCACTAATCATACCCACAGAGAATGTTGGGTCTTCAAGCAGTCCGGCAAACTCAACGCCGTACACAAGGGGGAGGATACACCAAGAGAAGACGAGGATGAGCCTCTCAAGCAAGACATTGGGGAAGAAAAGAAATTCCCACCAGAAGTCAAAAAAGTCAACGTGTTACACGTGATCAAAGGAAGAAACAAACGACACTCCCAGAAAAATATGCCCAAGGGCCTATCACTGCGAAGTCCTACCACTGGTCATCTCAACCGATCATTTTCGATCATCGTGATTACTCAGCAAGTATCCGGCGTGCAGGATGGGCTGCCCTGGTATTAGACCCAATAATTTACGGATACCACTTCACACGAGTCCTGATGGACGGTGGCAGCAGTCTAAACCTGATATACGAGGACACAATCCGCGAAATGGGGATAGACCCAACAAAAAATTCTCCATAGCAATACTACCTTTAAAGGAGTAACGCCAGGCCCAGGGGCTCATTGTACGGGCTCCCTACTACTAAAGGTTATATTCGGCTTCCCCGATAACTTCCATAGCGAACATTTAACCTTCCACATCGCTCCGTTCCAAAGTGGCTATCAAGCACTACTTGGACGCGAAGCTTTCACTCGCTTTAATGCAATACCGCATTACGCTTCCCTCACGCTCAAGATGCCCGGTCCATGTGGCATCATTACAGTGAATGGAAATATTGAGCGATCTTTGCACGCCGAAGAGAGTGCGGCGGCCTTGGCAGCCGCACACTAAAAATGGCCTCACCAACTAAAGTATTTAACAGGTCATCAAGACCTCGGACACGATTAGACGAGTCCGGCGCAGCCATATGTAATTCATACCGGATCGATGGTCACAGCCCTATTACAAATACAAGGGGCTCAACGCGCGCACACAACTGGCAATTTTTACTCATCTTTAATTATAGATGGTTTTTTAAAAAAAACTATCCTTTTGCACGGCAACTTTTTCACCTAAGTTCCTCTCTTTTACAGATGATCATCGTGCTACACCCGTCCAGGATACGGCACAACGGAGACACACGCGCATACGTGCAGTAGGGACCCGCTCCAAGGATTCTTTTTAGATTAAGACCCTGCGTAAACCTTTTTTACTGCCTCTTGTTGATACATATCCACCGAATTCGCAGCACAGTTGAGAAGGATGCTGACGTCTTGGCATGTGGCCACACCATAATAATGCACGTACCTGGACACAAGGGGCTTCCTACAAAGGGCACTATTTAGGCCCAGTTATACCATAAAGACCGAATACCTTAGGGAGTGTTCGGCGTCGCGGGTTTGGCCTTATATGCATCAGCTCCGAATCATTGTCTTGGTCAAATGTTGGGTTCGCCGGCTCCTGTGTTTTGGTGCCTTACGTTCCGCTTTACCGGCTAAGGCAGCATCCGGAGAACTACTGCGATTGTGCCCTGGTTCATCCGGACGAGCACCTCAGTAGAGAAAGCCGAAAACTGACTGTCATGATATAGCGTGAGACTGGTCAACCACTCGATGACCTATAGGGATGTTAGAATTCCTCCGCCTTAATGAAGGGCCGTTTCCCGGCCAGGCATGTATGCACCCCGAGATTGGGAGAGTGCGGAGCCACCAGGGGCTATCTAGTAGCCGCACTGTCAAACTCCTATGGCCAAGTGAAAGTGTTAAAGCATTATAGTCCGGTTGCCTCGTTCGCTGCGCTATCACCTCCTGAATAGGACCAAGACATTGGGTTAAGTGTGAACACGCGTTTTTTGCGAGCACCTCCGCATTATATGCGTGGGGGCTAAAGCCGACGACTGCAATCTTTCAGGTTATACACATGTATACATAAACGGCCGCACAGGAGGCATCATATTACTTTCGGGCAAAGGTATAAACACAGCCTTATAAAATTTCATAAAAACATTGTGTTTACAATGGGAATACATGTCAATCAAACATAATATTCTTCGAGCACTTGGCCTCTATCAGATGAGCACCCTCGAGAACCTCCTCGAAATAGTGCTCGGCAGCCACTCGGCCTATTGCCGAACCCTGTGCCGCAAAAGTGGTAGCGTCCATCTCCGCCTAGTATGCTTTAACACGGGCAACGGCCATCCGCGAGCCTTCTATGCACGCCGACCTATTCATCGCATCAATGCGTGGCACCGCACCAAGGACCTGCTGCACTCAGCTAAAATAGCTATTCGGCTTTGGCCTTTCCGACCATAGCTGATCCACGACAGACCTCATGGCGACTCCGGACAACCTATTTAGTTTGGCCCGTTCGGCTAGCTGATCAGTCAAAGGAAGCAGACGCTATGGAACGTTGAATTGCGACCAAAACAGCTTGTCCACCCCATGATCTGCTTGACCTTGGAAGTATTTGGCTGCATCGGCAGCGCTCGCCACCAAGTCCATATATGCATCTGCCGAACTCCACAGCCGATCCAGAGGGGCATACCGTGGATCTCCGAACTTCCTCCGTAGCATGAAGGGCTTCCCAGCCGCAATATCCCCGGCTTCCCGCAGCTCCTCCTTCTTTGCTCGAGAAGCAGAGCGGGTGTCTTTGTCCACCATCGTGGCCTTCTCAAGGTCCGTTGCCTTCGCTCGGTTTTCTTTTTCAAGAAGCCGACAATGATCGGCGGTGTCTTTTAATTCTATGGCCATCTTCTCTTTGCTCTCACCATGTGCGGCCTTCTCGGCTTTCAACTCTTCGTCCGCCTTCAAAGCAGCCGCATTACTAATCCTCGCTTGTTCCTTGGCTTGGGCAAGTTCTGCCCGCAAGGTTTCCACGGGGGCAGCCAGCTCCATCTACAGTCACAACATATTAAAGATACTGGCATCATGCTGCTCTTACTATGTGGCGTTCACTAGATAATAACACTTACCATGTGCCTCATCAAGCCTCTTGTTAACAAGCTCGATGTCGGTGTCTGCCGCATCCAGTTGCCGTTTTAATTTGGCAAACTCACTAGTTCGGCTAGCCACCGGAGCTTCCACCACCTGCACATAGGGGCAGTCTGGTTATTGCCTAGGACTGTGATCCTCTGTTCGCCGCCGTTCTCGTCGACAACCAGAGTCTCAGGGCCTACTATCTACACAGAGCACACCTAACATGTGCAGTACTATCGCATATTATCTCACGTACCTCAAAGCATGTTAGTAGACTCATAAAAGCTTCATGTAATCCGCTTTCGGCGGACGAGATTCTCTCCATCACCATATGCATCAGCATACGGTGTTCTTATGAGATGGCCACTCGCCCCACCAACTCCCTCAGAACATCCGACCACACACCAAACGGTGTCGGATTCTTTTGTCTGCTCTCTTCGGGAGCCGGACGCTGGGGACTTTGGGGGTCTATGGGATTATCTTCTGGCCTCACCGGATCCGGAGAGGCCCTCCGTGACGACACTTCGGGGTCGCCCGCTTCTTGAGTGGAGGAGTCCGGGGGAGGCGTTTCGCTGTCCATCATCTCTATAAGAAGATCCCCCGAAGACAAGGTCATCTGAGAGGGGCTAAGGCCCAAACTACAAGACATATGCGGTGGTTATTTTCTCAGAAAAAAGATAGCATACCTTTACTATTAAAGTATTTTGGATCACTTACGACTCGTTGGAGGGCTGATCCCCCCGCGGACTTTGTGCGGCAAAAGCATCCCCCGAGGCAGGACCCTTTGTGGGAGACTTCTTCTCCCGTTTGGAGACTTCGGCTTCCAGATCCTTGGAAGTAGTCCTTTTCCTCCCCCAGTTGTCCTCCTTCGTGGAGACTCTCATTCCCTCGGTTGGAACGGGTAGCGATGGGGGCCCGCGTCCGCCCGTATTATCCCCCGGTATCTTCCTTCAATGGCTCCGGGCAAGGTGCGACCTCAAGCATCTTTTCCAATACCGGATTTTTTCAAACCCTCAGGGAGGGGGGCCAAACACCAAATCATCTTCGCCTTTGTTAGCCAGTCCTGGTCAAAAGGCGAACTCTCAGAAATAACTTCGGAACGAATAAAAGACAGTGTGTTCGGCCAGAGGATTTCTTACTTGTTCGGCGGCGCGGTTACTGCTCAGGCCCACGTCCTCGGTAATATCCGGACACTCTACTTGAGGTCCGAAGAATGACATGTACATCTCCTCGTGCGTCAGGCCGAGGAAACTTTGAATGGCACGTGGTCCCTCTAGGTTGAACTCCCACAAGCGAAGGGGCCGGCGTTTGCAAGGCTGGACTTGATGAACCAGCATAACTTGTATCAGCGCAACCAAATTAAAATCTCCCTCGAAGAGATCTCGGATGCGGCTTTGCAGTATAGGCATGTCCTTGGCTGGACCCCAACTCAGACCTTTGCTAATCCATGACATCAGTTGTGGTGGGGGGCCCGAGCGGAAAGCAGGGGCAGCCGCCCACTTGGCACTTCTGGGAGCTGTGACATAAAACCACTCCCGCTGCCATAATTCGGACACCTCTGGGAAGGAACCTTTCGGCCATGGAGCTCCTGCCATCTTGCCTATTGATGCACCTCCGCACGCTGCATGTTGCCCCTCGATCATCTTCGGGTTCACTTCAAAGGTCTTGAGCCACAAGCCGAAGTGAGGGGTGATGCAGAGGAAGGCCTCGCACACGACAATAAATGTCGAGATGTGAAGAAAGGAGTCCGGAGCTAGATCATGGAAATCTAGCCTGTAATAGAACATCAAAACCCTGACGAAGGGATCTAGAGTGTTAGGACCCTGACTCAATGCCACATCGATCTAGCATGTAACACCTCATATCACTTTGCGGCCTCACGCACGGTATTCCCACGGGTGTCGCCTTACCTTTGCCCGGGACCGTTTGCGCCTTTTGGCACACGTATATGATAGTGTCGCTAGCATCCATATGATAAGGAGCCCGGGCTGACATGGCTAGTCGTAAACCCAAAGTGGCACAAACTTACAGGGACAGGCATCCATGACCCAGCATCGAACGTGTCGGTCATCAGCGAGTGAATCCAGGCTGTAGCACTGGGCTAACAAGACTCCGGTGAACCGGGCTGTAGCGGGCTAACAGGACTCTGGTATTCATCGCGTGACATTTCCCCGAAGGGACAGACACAGGAACGAAGAAGGACACATGCCGGCCAGCCTAAGTGTTCCGGAGCAGTAGCAAGCTACCATGGCTCAATGGAAACACTAGGAGACATTTCCCGGTAAGAGAGGCTACTAAGAATAAACAACTAGATAGTCAGATCCCACACATACCAAGCATTTCAATAACATACACACAATATGCTCGATATGTGCAAATACAACATGGCATCACAACATGACTCTATAACTCAAGTATTTAATCAATAGGCTCCGAGGAGCGAGATATTACAAACAGGGGTCTCATGACCCAACATTCAGAGCATACATATCAAAGCACAAGCGGAAGCTATCATGTCTGAGTACAGACATCTATAAATGAAAAAGGCTGAGAAGCCTGACTATCTACCAAATCCTGCCGAGGCACAAGACCGTAGCTGAGGTAACAAGCTAAACGTCGAAGTCCACGTGGAACTACTAGTGAGACCGAAGTCTCTCTGCAAAAACATAAAATAGGCAAACGTGAGTACAAATGTACCCAGCAAGACTTACATCAGAACTAACTACATATGCATCATTATCAACAAGGGGATGGTGGGGTTTAACTGCAGCAAGCCAGCTTTGACTCGGTGGCTATCCTAAACTACGACTGCAAGCAACTCTTTTGAGGTGGCGCACACGAGTCCACATATTCACCATACCAATACACCACTATGGATCCGCTCCCGTCTCCCTACGAGAACGCCATCCATAGCACTCACGCTTATCTTTGCGTATTTTAGAGTATCCACTTTCACTTGTCTATGAACTGATATAAGCAACCCAGAAGTCCTTTACCGCGGACACGGCTATTCGAATAGATGATATTAACCCTGCAGGGGTGTACTTCTTCATACATGTTTCCACCACTTAGCGTCTGCACACGACATGTGCTCGACAGACTTCAAGTGAAAGCCGACGTGGGTGTAGACCACGACCTACCTAAACACCTAAGTCTCTAGTCCAGGTTTATTGCCTATTCGGGTTCCATCCATGAGGAGATCCGGCCGGAGTTTCGCTCACAGCCCCAAACAATGTGAACAGGGTTCCCGAGACACCAAACGGGCATCCGGTACACCGTGCCACGTACCTACCGCATCACAGCCCACCCCTACGGTCAGCGTTGTCCATGGCCTCCAGTAAGCTACAAACACCAGAAACTACTTGCAACTCCTGGACAGAGGACAAGGGTGAATAAGAAGTCGAGCGGGGTCATATTTCAGGGCCCAATGTATGGTAGTAGCTGAATCATGGATCACAAACACAGAACTCAGTTCCTGAGGATGGCTGCAATGAGACAACCCACCATGTACTCCTACATGGCCTCTCACCGCTACCTTTACCAAATCGTGTTCACACACTTAGCTCACACACAGTAGGACATGTTCACACACCTCTGATTCATCCCCGATGAATCAGACCTGACTCAACTCTAAGCAGTAGCAGGCATGACAAACAAACATGAATGAGTAGGCACAACAGGGCTCAAACAACTCCTACTCATGCTAGTGGGTTTCATCTATTTACTGTGGCAATGACAGGTCATGCAAAGGATAAAGGGGTTCAGCTACCGCAGCAAGTAATAGTTGAATCGTTGTTGTCCTAATGCATTAAAAGAGAGCAGGAGCGAGAGAGTAGGATTGTATCGGAATGAACAAGGGGGTTTTGCTTGCCTGGCACTTCTGAAGATAACATTGAGTCTTCATCAGTGTCAACGATCACATCATCATTATCACGTCTATCGAGAGGGGACAAATACCGGCAACACAGAAGGGAACACAATCAATGCAATGCACAATATGATGCATGATCATGACATGGCAAAATGAATGTGTTTTGAGCTAATGCAACTAGCAACAGATTAAATGAAGTTGGTTTGAATACAAGATTCAAATTCAAACTCCATATGTGATTATTTAAATGCCCTTTATATGATTTGTGCTAAACAGCATCTATAAGTTGTTCTAACATGCATGAAAATGGTACAAATGGATTCCTTGAATTTTTCTGATAATTTTTCATATATAAATTATTTAATTTGGAGTTACGGTTGAATTACTATGAATTTTTGAAGTTTTGAACATTTTTTGGAATTTCCTGAATATTTAGAATTAAAATAATTCCAGAAAATGATTTAACTGCGTCAGCCTGACGCCAGCATGACGTCAGCGAGTCAATGGCCAGGTCCAGGTCAAACCTGACGTGCGGGGTCCACACGTCAGTGACACAGGAACTAATCCCGCGTTGACTCGGGCTTTGACCCGCTATGGGGCCCGCTGTCAGTGTCTGTTAGTGTGCTAATTGGGGGGATTAGCCGCTAATGGCAACGCCACGTCAGCTCCCGCCGGAGTTTCGCCGGCGACGACCATGGCCGATGACGGAGATGCAACGTGTGCTCGCTACGGAGCACCATTCGACGCGTGGTTTGCTCCTACGGGTAGCTGAAGATGCGCCGCATCCAACTGGGCGAGCGGCAGCGGCTGTGGTGGCCGGAGCTCGCCGGAAACGAGCTCGCGGCGGCGCCGGAGTTCCGGACCTCAACGAGAATGGAGCTCCGGTGCACGGGGAAACTAGTGGAGGGTCTCAGCAGACTCCTGACGACGCGAGGAGCACAAATATGTGCTCGGCCGTGACAGATGCTGGCTCAAACGACGACGAGCTACGCGGCGGCGGCATGGAGCTCTCGGCCACGACGGGGCTATGGCCTAGAGGTCAAAAGCGACCAGGGAAGAAGGGGGAAACGACTCAGGGGCTCACCGCGAGTCCGTTGGGAGGGTTAGTGGGCTCGAAGATGTCTTGTCGGGGGCGAATCGACGACGGCGATCGAC
>NC_057803.1:420774281-420782338 GCF_018294505.1 Triticum aestivum | reverse complement strand
GGGGGGGGGAGAACAGAGGGGGTCGAGGCGTCTCCAGGCACGGGGACAGGGAGGAGGTTGAGCCTCCAGCGCGAAGCAGGAGGTGGAGCCTGCGTGCGCGGCGCTTTCTCACGGCGACAGCAGCAGCTTTGGGGCAAGGGGAGGAAGACGACAGGGGGGAACGCCTAGTGGGCTAGGCCGCACAGGAGCTGGGCCGGCTGGGCTACCAGGTGAGCGCCAGGTAAGGTTTCTCTCCTCTCTGCTTTTCCTATTTTTGTTGTTTTTATTTATTTTGTTCTGTGTTGTTTTAGTTTAGTAAAATACTAAACCATTTTATAAAATCCTGAAAATAGTTATGTGGCTAGAACTAAAATATACCAAACCACATAAAATGTTCCAGCATTATTGGACATATATTATTTATATATCAAATATATATCCAATGCAAATAGTTATTTATTTAATTCAAAGGCCCAAAATAATTAACTCTGAGATACCAAAAATATTGTTTTGAGTTTTACCTCTTTGCAATATTTTCAGAGACTAAGAGGAACATTTTCTTGGACTTCTTTGAGAAGATTTTAATGTTGATCATTTTTAGAAGGTTTCCGAGGCTTTAAAAATCCCTCAATTCAAATTTCATTTGAATTAAAACATGATGCTCACATGAGGTCTAGCCTAGTGCATAACAGGACCAGGGATGTGACAACTCACCCCCACTAAACAAAAATCTCGTCTCGAGATTCAAGCGTAGGTAAGATGAAGGGGGAACGCGACCTAGCACAATCTTCACGATCCAGGTTGCACTTCATAGGAACGTTGATTTGATCATCATCCTGTCTCGACGTGTTGCTCTGGAAACTCCAACCAACATGACAACGAGAGAAGGAGGGGAACTCTAGAAGGATCAATCTTCTCGAAGGTCGAACAACTCAGGATTAACTCATGGAATGGGATATAGCAACATTTCTCGAGCTGAGGGACGAAGCACACCTCTAGAGGGATGGAGTGGAGCAGATGACGAGGTTTACCAGGTAGACTATAATTCCACACTTAAAAAGGTGGTAAACGATTGTCATCGTAGCGAGGAGTTGAGTTGCCATGATACCACAACGAGGCACCTTAGGGATGGTGACTCGTAGATATATCCCCTTAAGTGGCAAAAAGAATTACCTTGGATTCAAAGATCATTGAAACTCTTTATACCAGCCTAAGGCAATCACAAGCGATCATTTGGAGGGGGTCGGTAGAATGGCATACTCGGACTTGGATGATGTGGATTACCTAGTTGAAGACAACGTAATGGATGAATTTGCTTATCACCGGAAATGGAAGAGATCCATGATAGAATGGCACATTGGCGGTGCAAGCTGGGAACAAAATGCAAATGCTGGGAATGATTCTGGTAACTGGGGAAGAACCCAACAATAGAGAGTGAATTCACTGTTTGAAAAGGTCATAGCATTGCCGAGGAAACTGAGAGGAATCCCAGTTAGTGCCGATGATATCACGTAGCGCTTGTGCGTGCTCTCAAGAACTTGAGCATTTCCACAATCATCAAGGTTTTACCAATATCCGTGTCAAGGATCCTGGCAACACAACTTGCTACCATGATGAATGATGATGGATGATGCAGATGCAAAGGAAGATAACACTTTCTTAGATTTCACCCTTGGCGGGGCCAAGGAAATTAAATCTGGATGATCGACCGAGAGACATTTAGCACTCCGCTTCTAATGTTCTCCTTGATGTGCTAGTGTAACCCATTCATAGATATGGTTTGATATCTAGAACATCAAGTAAAAAGGCCAGACTTCGGGATCTCAAAATCCATAGGGGCAACTAGGGAGAAATCCTACGAAATCCCTATGGGGAGGTGGCCAACTTCCTCAATCAAGATATTATAATAACAGGTCTTCCGGCTAGGTGTGTTGGCCACGACATCCACTTTACCGGTTTTCGAGGGACCGATATTATAGTTCTTGGGAAATGTTCCAAACCATCATATCTGCCTGAGATTCAGATCTGGTTGGTGTCAGGATATTCCAGACTCATCGAGTCTAGGAAGAAAAATGAAAGTTTGCAACACAAATCGATGAGATGACATTGCGAGATTCTCGGGAATGAACTACGATAGCAAGCTCCAAACATGAGCTGGTTCTGCTACTAACATGTGAACACGTTGTCCCAGACAAGCATGGCCACGTAGTAGTCTTATAATCAAACACTACCGAGTTCGGGTGGGGAATCATAATCGAGGATATCGAAGTATTTACGCAAGTCCATGGATTAGATCCCAAGCATAGACTTCTTTTCCTTGAACAAGTCAATCAGTGGCTTAGTGTGCTAGGGACACATATAGAATGAAGGTTGCAAGTCTCCAGACTACAGAATACTTCGCACGTGTGCATGACTGATTTGGGATGATTCCAAAGGAAACAAAACAATCTTTCTCAAATTCACGGCGGCAACTTTCACCAAATGCACGTGTATAAGAGGAAGTCACTCATTTCATCAAACAAATACTTCATGAGCTAGCATGAAGAAAATGCTTTAAAAAGTTTCCAACACTAGCTTAATGTTCAACAACATCATGGAGGAGATAAGGATGTTGCCAATGGGCTCAACAACAATTCTTCTGGGTTTCCCTTTAAAAGGAATTCCATAGTTAAGTGAACAAGTGATAGCATTGGTCAGACCCGAAAGATATAATGGTGTATGCTCGAGGGATCAACCACGAGTAAGACAACATTACGAATATCGTTGGTTCTGGTCTGATTGGATGATAGCCCATACTCCAATCAAAGGTTAGATAAAAATGATAGGTCCAGCAACTGATCACAGGGACCAATCGATGAAGATATCATCTTTCGTCAACACATACTACACAAGAATATCCCTTTGGAACGAACTAAGTCAGGCAAGCTTTTATCTTCCAACTCTCCAAGTTGTTGTCTAGCTTAACCAACTAGCTCAGGGATATCCAACACAGATTCTTGGAGAAGGGTGGTTCACAAGAAACCAACTTGATCACGAGCTCAACACAGCGGTCAGGTGACAACCTGGTAATACTTCCGAGAAGATCTTCGGAAAATCACGAACCACCGATATGTTACTAAGCTCAAGAACAATCTTGCTTTTTGAGGCAAGACGATATGATCAATAGAGCGAAGATTTGAAATAATCCTAACTCATCGATCGAGGAGTGCACCGAGAACAAGGACTAGGTAGCATGATCAACCTTAGAATGATGATTCAAAACCAACACGCTAAGAATGAAATTATTGTCCATTAACTACCAAGCAACAAGGTTGCTAGGAGTATTGAATTCACACATCACGATTCACTTGTCGGCATTCCGGTTGCAACAACACGGAACCGAGGGATGAATAATGATGGCGAGAAGTATCACTACATCAAGAATTCACAAGAGCCGGTGCAATCCTCATGAAAATACTAACATAAAGACGGTAATACTTCAGGGTAGAACAGAATCAAAAGCTGGGCTGGCATTTTGATCTGCGGAGCACAATTGCTTTGACCCAATCCTAGATATGGAAGAGGTACTGGAGTTTGTTTCTCCTATCATTCCGCGATAGAATGGCTTGACGGACCACAAGAGTAATAGGCATCGATAAACGAACGCACGCATACTCTTGACTATCAATTGATAGACGAAGGTTAGTAGACAACTAAAGAGGGACAACTCAAAGGAACATATAACTTTCTGAGTTGTGGATGCATAAATTAGTATGTCGAACCAAGTTCAACATAATTCTTCCGGATAACCCATGCAGAAAGGTTGAGCTGGCAGAGTCACAATATAGCATGGAGAACTCATCGAGAGCGCTCTTGTTGTCATCTTTTGGTTCAGAAGAACTCCTGCCAAGAATGATTCATGGTAATTGGAAGAAGGATGTACCATGCACCTCGAGGACTATTGCAAAGGTTACTATTATCCTAAAGGAACTAGCAACACTATCAACATGATGTAAGTAGGATGAATCTCGGGTTCAAAACCCAGGAATAGAATACCTACTCCTAAGTAGCATCACGGAATGCTTTCGAGAATAAAGGCCAGAATCATCACACTAGGACACAAATCATGGCTAGACCACTAGATGATCCCCTGAGACACCTAGGGTCATAAATAATTATTCCAACATAAAGGTCAAGGCAGTAGAATACCTCAACTCAACAATTAGTGTGATTGAGCTGGCATAAAGGAGCATCGAAACCAGAGGGAAAGGATTTTGCAAATGCATCAGACTATTTAGAAACCTGGAATGACTCGGACAACATAACGGCTGTAAATGCTCAGAAGAGATTTGAGACATTCACAAAAATGGTGGCATAACCACTCAGAAGCACAATATCAAGGTTTCGAGATCAACAATTAACATACGGAAGTAGTAGAAACTGAACTCAAGCTTAAATCCAACAATCTTATAAGTCTATGGATTAGTAACGCGTGATCCTGATAGAAAGAAGAGATAGCCTAGCTCTTAATCCCCGTAGGAAAGATAAGATGACTCAGATCAGAAGGGCATGAGGTATAAGGAGTAAAAAGAGCCTTACGTTCCATCCCACAATCAATTCCCTTATATAACTAAAGAATTTCTAGACTCAACTTCGACCAGTTTGGCTTGGTAATCCTACAGGCAGTCAAGCTCTGACACCAACGCTGTCAGGACCCTGACTCAATGCCACATCGATCTAGCATGTAACACCTCATATCACTTTGCGGCCTCACGCACGGTATTCCCACGGGTGTCGCCTTACCTTTGCCCGGGACCGTTTGCGCCTTTTGGCACACGTATATGATAGTGTCGCTAGCATCCATATGATAAGGAGCCCGGGCTGACATGGCTAGTCGTAAACCCAAAGTGGCACAAACTTACAGGGACAGGCATCCATGACCCAGCATCGAACGTGTCGGTCATCAGCGAGTGAATCCAGGCTGTAGCACTGGGCTAGCAAGACTCCGGTGAACCGGGCTGTAGCGGGCTAACAGGACTCTGGTATTCATCGCGTGACATTTCCCCGAAGGGACAAACACAGGAACGAAGAAGGACACATGCCGGCCAGCCTAAGTGTTCCGGAGCAGTAGCAAGCTACCATGGCTCAGTGGAAACACTAGGACACATTTCCCGATAAGAGAGGCTACTAAGAATAAACAACTAGATAGTCAGATCCCACACATACCAAGCATTTCAATAACATACACACAATATGCTCGATATGTGCAAATACAACATGGCATCACAACATGACTCTATAACTCAAGTATTTAATCAATAGGCTCCGAGGAGCGAGATATTACAAACAGGGGTCTCATGACCCAACATTCAGAGCATACATATCAAAGCACAAGCGGAAGCTATCATGTCTGAGTACAGACATCTATAAATGAAAAAGGCTGAGAAGCCTGACTATCTACCAAATCCTGCCGAGGCACAAGACCGTAGCTGAGGTAACAAGCTAAACGCCGAAGTCCACGTGGAACTACTAGTGAGACCGAAGTCTCTCTGCAAAAACATAAAATAGGCAAACGTGAGTACAAATGTACCCAGCAAGACTTACATCAGAACTAACTACATATGCATCATTATCAACAAGGGGATGGTGGGGTTTAACTGCAGCAAGCCAGCTTTGACTCAGTGGCTATCCTAAACTACGACTGCAAGCAACTCTTTTGAGGTGGCGCACACGAGTCCACATATTCACCATATCAATACACCACTATGGATCCGCTCCCGTCTCCCTACGAGAACGCCATCCATAGCACTCACGCTTATCTTGCGTATTTTAGAGTATCCACTTTCACTTGTCTATGAACTGATATAAGCAACCCAGAAGTCCTTTACCGCGGACACGGCTATTCGAATAGATGATATTAACCCTGCAGGGGTGTACTTCTTCATACATGTTTCCACCACTTAGCGTCTGCACACGACATGTGCTCGGCAGACTTCAAGCGAAAGCCGACGTGGGTGTAGACCATGACCTACCTAAACACCTAAGTCTCTAGTCCAGGTTTATTGCCTATTCGGGTTCCATCCATGAGGAGATCCGGCCGGAGTTTCGCTCACAGCCCCAAACGATGTGAACAGGGTTCCCGAGACACCAAACGGGCATCCGGTACACCGTGCCATGTACCTACCGCATCACAGCCCACCCCTACGGCCAGCGCTGTCCACGGCCTCCAGTAAGCTACAAACACCAGAAACTACTTGCAACTCCTGGACAGAGGACAAGGGTGAATAAGAAGTCGAGCGGGGTCATATTTCAGGGCCCAATGTATGGTAGTAGCTGAATCATGGATCATAAACACAGAACTCAGTTCCCGAGGACGGCTGCAATGAGACAACCCACCATGTACTCCTACATGGCCTCTCACCGCTACCTTTACCAAATCGTGTTCACACACTTAGCTCACACACAGTAGGACATGTTCACACACCTCTGATTCATCCCCGATGAATCAGACCTGACTCAACTCTAAGCAGTAGCAGGCATGACAAACAAACATGAATGAGTAGGCACAATAGGGCTCAAACAACTCCTACTCATGCTAGTGGGTTTCATCTATTTATTGTGGCAATGACAGGTCATGCAAAGGATAAAGGGGTTCAGCTACCGCAGCAAGTAATAGTTGAATCATTGTTGTCCTAATGCATTAAAAGAGAGCAGGAGCGAGAGAGTAGGATTGTATCAGAATGAACAAGGGGTTTTTTCTTGCCTGGCACTTCTGAAGATAACATTGAGTCTTCATCAGTGTCAACGATCACATCATCGGTATCACGTCTATCGAGAGGGGACAAATACCGGCAACACAGAAGGGAACACAATCAATGCAATGCACAATATGATGCATGATCATGACATGGCAAAATGAATGTTTTTTGAGCTAACGCAACTAGCAACAGATTAAATGAAGTTGGTTTGAATACAAGATTCAAATTCAAACTCCATATGTGATTATTTAAATGCCCTTTATATGATTTGTGCTAAACAGCATCTATAAGTTGTTCTAACATGCATGAAAATGGTACAGATGGATTCCTTGAATTTTTCTGATAATTTTTCATATATAAATTATTTAATTTGGAGTTACGGTTGAATTACTATGAATTTTTGAAGTTTTGAACATTTTCTGGAATTTCCTGAATATTTAGAATTAAAATAATTCCAGAAAATGATTTAACTGCGTCAGCCTGACGCCAGCATGACGTCAGCGAGTCAACAGCCAGGTCCAGGTCAAACCTGACGTGCGGGGTCCACACGTCAGTGACACAGGAACTAATCCCGCGTTGACTCGGGCTTTGACCCGCTACGGGGCCCGCTGTCAGTGTCTGTTAATGTGCTAATTGGGGGGATTAGCCGCTAATGGCAACGCCACGTCAGCTCCCGCCGGAGTTTCGCTGGCGACGACCATGGCCGACGACGGAGATGCAACGTGTGCTCGCTACGGAGCACCATTCGACGCGTGGTTTGCTCCTACGGGTAGCTGAAGATGCACCGCATCCAACTGGGCGAGCGGCAGCGGCTGTGGTGGCCGGAGCTCGCCGGAAACGAGCTCGCGGCGGCGCCGGAGTTCCGGACCTCAACGAGAATGGAGCTCCGGTGCATGGGGAAACTAGTGGAGGGTCTCAGCAGACTCCTGATGACGCGAGGAGGACAAATATGTGCTCAGCCGTGACAGATGCTGGCTCAAACGACGACGAGCTATGCGGCGGCGGCATGGAGCTCTCGGCCACGACGGGGCTATGGCCTAGAGGTCAAAAGCGACCAGGGAAGAAGGGGGAAACGACTCAGGGGCTCACCGCGAGTCCGTTGGGAGGGTTAGTGGGCTCGAAGATGTCTTGTCGGGGGCGAATCGACGACGGCGATCGACGGGGCCGAAGGTTGAAGAAGGCGGCGGTGTGGGCGTTCGGGGGCGTCCGGCGGCGCGTGTGCCCTTGAGGAGGCGTAGACGACGGAGGTGGAGCTCCTGGACAGATGGGAAGGCTAGGCGGTGGCTGTGGCCGCGGCGAACGGCGTCGGTGGCGATGGTGGCGTTCGGCCATGGCTGCGGC